>NC_091213.1:33113791-33291291 GCF_040958095.1 Procambarus clarkii | reverse complement strand
ACACACCCACCACCGTCCTCACACCTCAGTCAACACTCCCAACACTCCCACCATCGTCCTCACACCTCAGTCAACACACCCAACTCTCCCACCATCGTCGTCACACCTCAGTCAACACTCCCACCATCGTCCTCACACCTCAGTCAACACACCCAACACTCCCACCATCGTCCTCACACCTCAGTCAACACACCCAACACTCCCACCATCGTCCCCACACCTCAGTCAACACAACCAACACTCCCACCACCGTACTCACACCTCAGTTAACACACCCAACACTCCCACCATCGTCCTCACACCTCAGTCAACACACCCAACACTCCCACCACCGTCCTCACACCTCAGTCAACACTCTCACCATCGTCCTCACACCTCAGTCAACACTCCCACCATCGTCCTCACACCTCAGTCAACACACCCAACACACCCACCATCGTCCCCACACCTCAGTCAACACACCCAACACTCCCACCATCGTCCTCACACCTCAGTCAACACACCCAACACTCCCACCATCGTCCTCACACCTCAGTCAACACACCCAACACTCCCACCACCGTCCTCACACCTCAGTCAACACTCTCACCATCGTCCTCACACCTCAGTCAACACTCCCACCATCGTCCTCACACCTCAGTCAACACACCCAACACACCCACCATCGTCCCCACACCTCAGTCAACACTCCCAACACTCCCACCATCGTCCTCACACCTCAGTCAACACACCCAACACTCCCACCAGCGTCCTCACACCTCAGTCAACACACCCAACACTCCCACCAGCGTCCTCACACCTCAGTCAACACTCCCACCATCGTCCTCACACCTCAGTCAACACTCCCACCATCGTCCTCACACCTCAGTCAACACACCCAACACACCCACCATCGTCCCCACACCTCAGTCAACACACCCGACACTCCCACCATCGTCCTCACACCTCAGTCAACACACCCAACACACCCACCATCGTCCCCACACCTCAGTCAATTCTCCCAACACTCCCACCATCGTCCTCACACCTCAGTCAACACACCCAACACTCCCACCATCGTCCTCACACCTCAGTCAACACACCCAACACACCCACCATCGTCCCCACACCTCAGTCAATTCTCCCAACACTCCCACCAGCGTCCTCACACCTCAGTCAACACACCCAACACTCCCACCATCGTCCTCACACCTCAGTCAACACTACCACCATCGTCCTCACACCTCAGTCAACACTCCCACCATCGTCCTCACACCTCTGTCAACACACCCAACACACTCACCATCGTCCCCACACCTCAGTCAACACACCCAACACTCCCACCATCGTCCTCACACCTCAGTCAACACACCCAACACACCCACCATCGTCCCCACACCTCAGTCAACACACCCAACACTCCCACCATCGTCCTCACACGTCAGTCAACACACCCAACACTCCCACCATCGTCCTCACACCTCAGTCAACACTCCCACCATCGTCCTCACACCTCAGTCAACACTCCCACCATCGTCCTCACACCTCAGTCAACATTCCCACCATCGTCCTCACACCTCAGTCAACACTCACACCATCGTCCTCACACCTCAGTCAACACACCCAACACTCCCACCATCGTCCTCACACCTCAGTCAACACTCCCACCATCGTCCTCACACCTCAGTCAACACTCACACCATCGTCCTCACACCTCAGTCAACACACCCAACACTCCCACCATCGTCCTCACACCTCAGTCAACACACTCAACACTCCCACCATCGTCCTCACACCTCAGTCAACACACTCAACACTCCCACCATCGTCCTCACACCTTAGTCAACACACCCAACACTCCAACCATCGTCCTCACACCTCAGTCAACACTCCCACCATCGTCCTCACACCTCAGTCAACACTCCCACCATCGTCCTCACACCTCAGTCAACACACCCAACACTCCCACTATCGTCCTCACACCTCAGTCAACACACCCAACACTCCCACCATCGTCCTCACACCTCAGTCAACACACCCAACACTCCCACCATCGTCCTCACACCTCAGTCAACACTCCCACCATCGTCCTCACACCTCAGTCAACACTCCCACCATCGTCCTCACACCTCAGTCAACACTCCCACCAGCGTCCTCACACCTCAGTCAACACTACCACCATCGTCCTCACACCTCAGTCAACACTCACACCATCGTCCGCACACCTCAGTCAACACACTCAACACTCCCACCATCGTCCTCACACCTCAGTCAACACACTCAACACTCCCACCATCGTCCTCACACCTCAGTCAACACAACCAACACTCCAACCATCGTCCTCACACCTCAGTCAACACTCCCACCATCGTCCTCACACCTCAGTCAACACTCCCACCATCGTCCTCACACCTCAGTCAACACACCCAACACTCCCACTATCGCCCTCACACCTCAGTCAACACACCCAACACTCCCACCATCGTCCTCACAACTCAGTCAACACACCCAACACTCCCACCATCGTCCTCACACCTCAGTCAACACTCCCACCATCGTCCTCACACCTCAGTCAACACTCCCACCATCGTCCTCACACCTCAGTCAACACTCCCACCATCGTCCTCACACCTCAGTCAACACACCCAACACTCCCACCATCGTCCCCACACCTCAGTCAACACACCCAACACTCCCACCATCGTCCTCACACCTCAGTCAACACTCCCACCATCGTCCTCACACCTCAGTCAACACACCTAACACTCCCACCATCGTCCTCACACCTCAGTCAACACACTCAACACTCCCACCATCGTCCTCACACCTCAGTCAACACTCCCACCATCGTCCTCACACCTCAGCCAACACTCCCACCATCGTCCCCACACCTCAGTCAACACACCCAACACTCCCACCATCGTCCTCACACCTCAGTCAACACACCCAACACTCCCACCATCGTCCTCACACCTCAGTCAACACTCCCACCATCGTCCTCACACCTCAGCCAACACTCCCACCATCGTCCCCACACCTCAGTCAACACACCCAACACTCCCACCATCGTCCTCACACCTCAGTCAACAATCCCACCATCGTCCTCACACCTCAGCCAACACTCCCACCATCGTCCCCACACCTCAGTCAACACACCCAACACTCCCACCATCGTCCTCACACCTCAGTCAACACACCCAACACTCCCACCATCGTCCTCACACCTCAGTCAACACACCCAACACTCCCACCATCGTCCTCACACCTCAGTCAACACACCCAACACTCCCACCATCGTCCTCACACCTCAGTCAACACACCCAACACTCCCACCACCGTCCTCACACCTCAGTCAACACACACTCAACACTCCCATTATCGTCCTCACACCTCAGTCAACACACCCAACACTCCCACCAGCGTCCTCACACCTCAGTCAACACTCCCACCATCGTCCTCACACCTCAGTCAACACTCCCACCACCGTCCTCACACCTCAGTCAACACACTCAACACACCCACCACCGTCGTCACCCCTAAGTCAACACACCTAACACACCCACCAGCGTCCTCACACCTCAGTCAACACTCCCACCAGCGTCCTCACACCTCAGTCAACACACCCAACACTCCCACTATCGTCCTCACACCTCAGGCAACACACTCAACATTCCCACCTGCGTCCTCACACCTCAGTCAACACTCCCACCATCGTCCTCACACCTCAGTCAACACTCCCACCATCGTCCTCACACCTTAGTCAATACTCCCCCCATCGTCGTCACACCTCAGTCAACACTCCCACCAGCGTCCTCACACCTCAGTCAACACACTCAACACTCCCACCAGCGTCCTCACACCTCAGTCAACACTCCCACCATCGTCCTCACACCTCAGTCAACACTCCCACCATCGTCCTCACACCTCAGTCAACACTCCCACCAGCGTCCTCACACCTCAGTCAACACATCCAACACTCCCACCATCGTCCTCACACCTCAGTCAACACTCCCACCATCGTCCTCACACCTCAGTCAACACACCCAACACTCCCACCATCGTCCCCACACCTCAGTCAACACACTCAACACTCCCACCATCGTCCTCACACCTCAGTCAACCCACCCAACACACCCACCACCGTCCTCACACCTCAGTCAACACACCCAACACTCCCACCATCGTCCTCACACCTCAGTCAACACACCCAACACTACCACCATCGTCCTCACACCTCAGTCAACTCTCCCACCAGCGTCCTGACACCTCAGTCAACACATCCAACACTCCCACCATCGTCCTCACACCTCAGTCAACACACCCAACACTCCCACCATCGTCCCCACACCTCAGTCAACACACCCAACACACCCACCACCGTCCTCACACCTCAGTCAACACACCCAACACTCCCACCACCGTACTCACACCTCAGTCAACACACCCAACACTCACACCATCGTCCTAACACCTTAGTCAACACACCCAACACTCCCACCAGCGTCCTCACACCTCAGTCAACACACTCAACACTCCCACCATCGTCCCCACACCTCAGTCAACACACTCAACACTCCCACCATCGTCCTCACACTTCAGTCAACACACTCAACACACCCACCATCGTCCTCACACCTCAGTCAACACACCCAACACTCCCACCATCGTCCTCACACCTCAGTCAACACTCCCACCATCGTCCTCACACCTCAATCAACACACCCAACACTCCCACCAGCGTCCTCACACCTCAGTCAACACTCCCACCATCGTCCTCACACCTCAGTCAACACTCCCACCACCGTCCTCACACCTCAGTCAACACACTCAACACACCCACCACCGTCGTCACCCCTAAGTCAACACACCTAACACACCCACCAGCGTCCTCACACCTCAGTCAACACTCCCACCAGCGTCCTCACACCTCAGTCAACACACCCAACACTCCCACTATCGTCCTCACACCTCAGGCAACACACTCAACATTCCCACCTGCGTCCTCACACCTCAGTCAACACTCCCACCATCGTCCTCACACCTCAGTCAACACTCCCACCATCGTCCTCACACCTTAGTCAATACTCCCCCCATCGTCGTCACACCTCAGTCAACACTCCCACCAGCGTCCTCACACCTCAGTCAACACACTCAACACTCCCACCAGCGTCCTCACACCTCAGTCAACACTCCCACCATCGTCCTCACACCTCAGTCAACACTCCCACCATCGTCCTCACACCTCAGTCAACACTCCCACCAGCGTCCTCACACCTCAGTCAACACATCCAACACTCCCACCATCGTCCTCACACCTCAGTCAACACTCCCACCATCGTCCTCACACCTCAGTCAACACACCCAACACTCCCACCATCGTCCCCACACCTCAGTCAACACACTCAACACTCCCACCATCGTCCTCACACCTCAGTCAACCCACCCAACACACCCACCACCGTCCTCACACCTCAGTCAACACACCCAACACTCCCACCATCGTCCTCACACCTCAGTCAACACACCCAACACTACCACCATCGTCCTCACACCTCAGTCAACTCTCCCACCAGCGTCCTGACACCTCAGTCAACACATCCAACACTCCCACCATCGTCCTCACACCTCAGTCAACACACCCAACACTCCCACCATCGTCCCCACACCTCAGTCAACACACCCAACACACCCACCACCGTCCTCACACCTCAGTCAACACACCCAACACTCCCACCACCGTACTCACACCTCAGTCAACACACCCAACACTCACACCATCGTCCTAACACCTTAGTCAACACACCCAACACTCCCACCAGCGTCCTCACACCTCAGTCAACACACTCAACACTCCCACCATCGTCCCCACACCTCAGTCAACACACTCAACACTCCCACCATCGTCCTCACACTTCAGTCAACACACTCAACACACCCACCATCGTCCTCACACCTCAGTCAACACACCCAACACTCCCACCATCGTCCTCACACCTCAGTCAACACTCCCACCATCGTCCTCACACCTCAATCAACACACCCAACACTCCCACCAGCGTCCTCACACCTCAGTCAACACTCCCACTATCGTCCTCACACCTCAGTCAACACACTCAACACTCCCACCATCGTCCTCACACCTCAGTCAACACTCCCACCATCGTCCTCACACCTCAGTCAACACACTCAACACTCCCACCATCGTCCTCACACCTCAGTCAACACACTCAACACACCCACCATCGTCCTCACACCTCAGTCAACACTCCCACCATCATCCTCACACCTCAGTTAACACACCCAACACTCCCACCATCGTCCACACACCTCAGTCAACACACCCAACACTCCCACCATCGTCCTCACACCTCAGTCAACACACCCAACACTCCCACCATTGTCCTCAAACCTCCGGCAACACACAAATTTTTGGCCATGTTAAAAGTGCTTTTCAAACACTTACATTTGCAAAAACAGTTGACATACGTCACAGGAACAATGGCATCACGACCCAATTACGCCCCAATTTTCTACTCGATGATTCACACAGGCTATGGCGCTAAACGTTTATTAGTAAATTTAATAATTATTAAATTTAATTTGTATTATATTCAATTATAAATAATATATAAATGAATGTATAACAAGGGTAAATAATGTAAGTTAAAGTTTTACTCAGAATAAAGTACTTTTTGATAACATTACCGTTGTGAGAGAGTAATGTACTGTAATTTACAGTGAGTAATGCACTGTAATACATAGCCAGAAAAGCACCGTAATACACAGCACGTAATGTACCGTAATACACCGTAATATAGAGCACGTAATGCACCGTAATACACCGTAATGCACAGCACGTAATGCACAGTAATACACAACGTGTAATGTACCGTAATACACAGCACGTAATGCTCAGTAATACACAACGTGTAATACACCGTAATACATAGCACGTAATGCACCATAATACACCGTAGTACACAGCACGTATTGCACAGTAATACACAACGAGTAATGCACTGAAATACACAGCACGTAATGTACCATAATACACAGCACGTAATGTACCATAATACACAGCACGTAATGTACCGTAATACACCGTAATACAGAGCACGTAATGCACCGTAATGCACAGCACGTAATGCACCGTAATACACAACGAGTAATGCACCGTAATACACAACAAGTAATGCACCGTAATACACCGTAATACACAACGAGGAATGCACCGTAATACACAACGAGTAATGCACCGTAATACACGAGTAATGCACCGTAATACACAGCAAGTAATGCACCATAATACACCGTAATACACAACGAGGAATGCACCGTAATACACAACAAGTAATGCACCGTAATACACATCAAGTAATGCACCGTAATACACAGCACGTAATGCACCGTAATACAAAACGTGTAATACACCGTAATACACAGCACGTAATGCACCGTAATACACCGTAGTACACAGCACGTATTGCACCGTAATACACAGCACGTAATGTACCGACATACACCGTAGTACACAGCACGTATTGCACCGTAATGCACAGCACGTAATGTACTGACATACACAGCACGTAATGTACCGTAATACACCGTAGTATACAGCAAGTAATGCACCGTAATACACCGTAATACACAACAGGTAATGCACCGTAATACACAACGAGTAAAACACCGTAGTACACAGCAAGTAATGCACCGTAATACACCGTAATACACAACAAGTAATGCACCGTAATACACAACGAGTAATGCCCCGTAATACACAGCAATTAATGCACGGTAATACACCGTAATACACAACAAGTAAGGCACCGTAATACACAACGAGTAATGCACCGTAATACACAACGAGTAATGCACCGTAATACACAACGAGTAATGCACCGTAATACACAACAAGTAATGCACCGTAATACACAACGAGTAATGCACTGTAATACACAACGAGTAATGCACCGTAATACACAACGAGTAATGTACCGTAATACACAACAAGTAATGCACCGTAATACACAGCAAGTAATGCACCGTAATACACAACGAGTAATGCACCGTAATACACAACAAGTAATGCACTGTAATACACAGCCAGTAATGCACCGTAATACACAACAAGTAATGCACTGTAATACACAACGAGTAATGCACCGTAATACACAACCAATAATGCACCGTAATACACAACAAGTAATGGACCGTAATACACAGCCAGTAATGCACTGTAATACACAACAAGTAATGCACCGTAATACACAACAAGTAATGCACCGTAATACACAACAAGTAATGCACGGTAATACACAACGAGTAATGCACCGTAATACACAACGAGTAATGCACGGTAATACACAACGAGTAATGCACCGTAATACACAACGAGTAATGCACTGTAATACACAACGAGTAATGCACCGTAATACACAACGAGTAATGCACCGTAATACACAACAAGTAATGCACGGTAATACACAACGAGTAATGCGCCGTTATACACAACAATTAATGCACTCTAATACACAACGAGTAATGCACCGTAATACACAACGAGTAATGCACTGTAATACACAACAAGTAATGCACAGTAATACACAGCAAGTAATGCACGGTAATACACAACGAGTAATGCACCGTAATACACAGCCAGTATTACACTGTAATACACAAATAGTAATGCACCGTAATACACAGCCAGTAATGCAGCGTAATACACAGCCAGTAATGCAGCGTAATACACAATCAGTAATGCACCGTATTACACAGCCAGTAATGCACCATAATTAACAGCCAGTAATGCACCGTAATACACAGTCAGTAATGCACCATAATTCACAGCCAGTAATGCACCGTAATACAGAGCCAGTAATGCACCATAATACACAATCAGTAATGCACCGTAATTCACAGATAGTTATGTACTGTATTACACAGCCAGTAATGCAACGTAATACACAATCAATAATGCATCGTAATACACAGCCAGTAAAGCACTGTAATAAACAGCCAGTAATGCACCGTAATACACAATTAGTAATGCACCGTAATACACAGCCAGAAATACACCGTAATACACAGCTAGTAATGCAGCGTAAATACACAGCCAGTAATGCACCGTAATACACAGCCAGTAATGCACTGTAATACACAGCCAGTAATGCACTGTAATAAACAGCCAGTAATGCACCGTAAAACACAGTCAGTAATGCACTGTAATACACATCCAGTAATGCACTGTAATACACAGCCAATAATGCACCGTAATACACAGTTAATAATACACTGCAATACACAGCCAGTAATGCACAGTAATACACAGACAGTAATGCACCGTAATACACAGCCAGTAATGCACTGTAATAAACAGCCAGTAATGCACCGTAAAACACAGTCAGTAATGCACTGTAATACACATCCAGTAATGCACTGTAATACACAGCCAGTAATGCACCTTAATACACAGCCAGTGATGCACCATAATACACAGCCAGTAATACACTGTATTCACAAACAGTAATGCACCGTAATACACAGCCAGTAATGCACCGTAATACACAGTTAATAATACACTGCAATACACAGCCAGTAATGCACAGTAATACACAGACAGTAATGCACCGTAATACACAGCCAGTAATGCACTGTAATAAACAGCCAGTAATGCACCGTAAAACACAGTCAGTAATGCACTGTAATACACATCCAGTAATGCACTGTTATACACAGCCAGTAATGCACCTTAATACACAGCCAGTGATGCACCATAATACACAGCCAGTAATACACTGTATTCACAAACAGTAATGCACCGTAATACACAGCTAGTAATGCAGCGTAAATATACAGCCAGTAATGCACCGTAATTCACAATCAGTAATGCACCGTAATACACAGCCAGTAATGCACCGTAATACACAGCCAGTAATGTACCGTAATACACAATCAGTAATGCACCGAAATACTCAATTAGTAATTCACCGTAATACACAGCCAGTAATGTACCGTAATACAGAGCCAGTAATGCACCGTAATACACAATCAATAATGCACCGTAATACACAGCCAGTAATGCACCGTAATACACAGCCAGTAATGCACCGTAATAGGCAATTAGTAATGCACCGTAATACACAGCCAGTAATGCAGTGTAATACACAATCAGTAATGCACCGTAATTCACAGCCAGTAATGCACCGTAATACACAGCCAGTAATGCAGCGTAATACACAATCAGTAATGCACCGTATTACACAGCCAGTAATGCACCGTAATTCACAGCCAGTAATGCACCGTAATACACAATCAGTAATGCACCGTAATACACAGCCAGTAATGCACCGTAATACACAGCCAGTAATGCACCATAATACACAATCAGTAATGCACCGTAATACACAGCCAGTAATGCACCGTAATACACAGTCAGTAATGCACTGTAATACACAGCCAGTAATGCACCGTAATACACAGCCAGTAATGCACCGTAATACACAGCCAGTAATGCACCATAATACACAACGAGTAATGCACCGTAATACACAACGAGTAATGCACTGTATTACACAGCCAGTAATGCACCGTAATACACAATCAGTAATGCTGCGCAATACACAGCCAGTAATGCATAGTAATACACAGCCAGTAATGCAGCGTAATACACAGTGAGTAATGCACTGTAATACACAGCTAGTATTGCACCGTAATACACAGTCAGTAATGCACTGTAATACACAGCCAGTAATGCACCGTAATACACAGTCAGCAATACACTGTAATACACAGTGAGTAATGTACTGTAATACACAGCCAGTAATGCACTGTAATACACAGCCAGTAATGCACTGTAATACACAGCCAGTAGTGCACCGTAATACACAGCCAGTAATGCAGCGTAATACACAGTCAGTAATGCACCGTAATACACAGTCAGTAATGCACCGTAATACACAGCCAGTAATGCACCGTAATACACAGCCATTAATGCACTGTAATACACAGTTAATAATACACTGCAATACACAGCCAGTAATGCACAGTAATACACAGCCAGTAATGCACCATAATACACAGTAAGTAATGCACCGTAATACACAGCCAGTAATGTACCGTAATACACAGCCAGTAATGCACTGTAAAACACATCCAGTAATGCGCTGTAATACACAGTAGTCAGTAATGCACTGTTATACACATCTAGTAATGCACTGTAATACAGAGTCAGTAATGCACTGTTATACACAGCCAGTAATGCAACGTAATACACAGCCAGTGATGCACCATAATACACAGCCAGTAATACACTGTATTCACAAACAGTAATGCACCGTAATACACAGCCAGTAATGCAGTGTAATAAACAGCCAGTAATGCAGCATAATACACAATCAGTAATGCACTGTATTACACAGCCAGTAATGCACCGTAATTTACAGCTAGTAATGCACCGTAATACACAATCAGTAATGCACCGTAATACACAGCCAGTAATGCACCATAATACAGAGCCAGTAATGCACCGTATTACACAATCAGTAATGCACCGTAATACACAGTTAGTTATGTACTGTATTACACAGCCAGTAATGCACCGCAATACACAATCAATAATGCACCGTAATACACAGCCAGTAAAGCCCTGTAATATGCAGCCAGTAATGCACCATAATACACATTTAGTAATGCACCGTAATACACAGCCAGTAATGCACCGTAATACACAGCTAGTAATGCAGCGTAAATATACAGCCAGTAATGCACCGCAATTCACAATCAGTAATGCACCGTAATACACAGCCAGTAATGCACCGTAATACACAGCCAGTAATGCAGCATAATACACAATCAGTAATGCACCGTAATACACAGCCAGTAATGAACCGTAATACACAGTCAATAATGCACCGTAATACACAATCAGTATTGCACCGTAATACACAGCCAGTTATGTAGTGTATTACACAGCCAGTAATGCACCGTAATACACGATCAATAATGCACCGTAATACACAGCCAGTAATGCACTGTAATACACAGCCAGTAATGCACCGTAATACACAGCCAGTAATGCACCATAATACACAGCCAGTAATGCACCGTAATACACAGCCAGTAATGTACTGTAATACACAATCAGTAATGCACCGTAATACACAGTTAGTTATGTACTGCATTACACAGCCAGAAATGCATCGTAATACACAATCAATAATGCACCGTAATACACAGCCAGTAATGCACCGTAATACACAGCCAGTAATGCACCATAATACACAATTAGTAATGCATCGTAATACACAGCCAGTAATGTACCGTAATACACAGCCAGTAATGCAGCGTAGATACATAGCCAGTAATGCACCGTATTGCACAATCAGTAATGCACCATAATACACAGCCAGAAATGCACCGTAATACACAGCCAGTAATGCAGTGTAATACACAATCTGTAATGCACCGTAATTCACAGCCAGTAATGCACCGTAATACACAGCGAGTAATGCACCATAATACACAATCAGTAATGTGCCATAATACACAGCCAGTTTTGTACTGTATTACACAGCCAGTAATGCACCATAATACATGATCAATAATGCACCGTAATACACAGCTAGTAATGCACTGTAATACACAACCAGTAATGCACCGTAATAACCAGCCAGTTATGCACCGTAATACACAGCCAGTAATGCACCATAATACACAGCCAGTAATGCACCGTAATACACAAAAAGTAATGAACCGTATTACACAGGCCGTAATGCACTGTAATACACAATCAGTAATGCGCCGTATCACACAGCCAGTAATGCACCGTAATACAGAATCAGTAATGCACCATAATACAGGATCAGCAATGCACTGTAATACACAAGCAGTAATGCACCGTAATACATAATCAGTAATGCACCGTAATACAGAATCAGTAATGCATCATAATACAGAATCAGCGATGCACCGTAATACACAGCCAGTAATGCACCATAATACACAGGCAGTAATGCACCGTAATAGACAGGCAGTATTGCACAGTAATACACAGGCAGTAATGCACCGTAATACACAACCAATAATGCACCGTAATACACAGCCAGTAATGTACTGTTATACACAGCCAGTAATGCACTGTAATACATAGCCAGTATTGCACCGTAATACACAGCCTGTAATGCACTGTAATTCACAATCAGTAATGCACTGTAATATGCGAGTAATGTACTGTAATATATATCCAGTAATACACCGTTATACACAGCCAGTAATGCACCATAATACACAGTCAGTAATGTACCGTAATACACAGCCAGTAATGCAGCGTAATACACAGCCAGTAATGCAGCGTAATACACAATTAGTAATGCAATGTATTGCACAGCCAGAAATGCACCGTAATTCACAGCCAGTAATGCACCGTAATACACAGCCAGTAATGCACCGTAATACAGAGCCAGTAATGCACCATAATACATAATCAGTAATGTACTGTAATTCACAGTTAGTTATGTACTGTATTACACAGCCAGTAATGCACCGAAATACACAATCAATAGTGCACCTTAATACACAGCCAGTAATGCACTGTAATACACAGCCAGTAATGCACCGTAATACACAATTAGTAATGCACCGTAATACACAGCCAGTAATACACCGTAATACACAGCCAGTAATGCACCGTAATACACAGCCAGTAATGCACCATACTACACAACGAGTAATGCACCGTAATACACAACGAGTAATGCACTGTATTACACAGCCTTTAATGCACCGTAATACACAATCAGTAATGCTGCGTAATACACAGCCAGTAATGCATAGTAATACACAGCCAGTAATGCAGCGTAATACACAGTGAGTAATGCACTGTAATACACAGCCAGTAATGCACCGTAATACACAGTCAGTAATGCACTGTAATACACAGCCAGTAATGCACGGTAATACACAGTCAGCAATACACTGCAATACACAGTGAGTAATGTACTGTAATATACAGCCAGTAATGCACTGTAATACACAGCCAGTAATGCACTGTAATACACAGCCAGTAATGCACTGTAATACACAGCCAGTAATGCACCGTAATACACAGCCAGAAATGCACCGTAATACACAGTCAGTAATACACAGTTATACACAGCCAGTAATGCACCGTAATACACAGCCAGTAATGCACAGTAATACACAGTTAATAATACACTACAATACACAGTCAGTAATGAACAGTAATACACAGCTAGTAATGCATCGTAATACACAGCCAGTAATGCATCGTAATACACCGCCAGTAATGCACCGTAATACACAGCCAGTAATGCACTGTAATACACAGCCAGTAATGTACTGTAATACACATCCAGTAATGCACTGTAATACACAGTCAGTGATGCACTGTTATACACATCTAGTAATGCACCGTAATACACAGTCAGTAATGCACTGTTATACACAGCCAGTAATGCACCGTAACACACAGCCAGTGATGCACCATAATACACAGCCAGTAATACACTGTATTCACAAACAGTAATGCACCGTAATACACAGCCAGTAATGCAGCGTAATACACAGCCAGTAATGCAGCATAATACACAATCAGTAATGCACTGTATTACACAGCCAGTAATGCACCGTAATTCACAGCCAGTATTGCACCGTAATACACAATCAGTAATGCACCGTAATACACAGCCAGTAATGCACCATAATACAGAGCCAGTAATGCACCGTATTACACAATCAGTAATGCACCGTAATACACTGTTAGTTATGTACTGTATTACACAGCCAGTAATGAACCGTAATACACAATCAATAATGCACCGTAATACACAGCCAGTAAAGCACTGTAATACACAGCCAGTAATGCACTGTAATACACAATTAGTAATGCACCGTAATACACAGCCAGTAATGCACCGTAATACACAGCTAGTAATGCAGCGTAAATATACAGCCAGTAATGCACCGTAATTCACAATCAGTAATGCACCGTAATACACAGCCAGTAATGCAGCGTAATACACAATCAGTAATGCACCGTTATACACAGCCAGTAATGCACCGTAATACACAATCAGTATTGCACCGTAATACTCAGCCAGTTATGTAGTCTATTACACAACCAGTAATGCACCGTAATAAACGATCAATAATGCACCGTAATACACAGCTAGTAGTGCACTGTAATACACAACCAGTAATGCACCGTAATACACAGCCAGTAATGCACCGTAATACACAGCCAGTAATGCACCGTAATACACAGCCAGTAATGCACCATAATACACAATCAGTAATGCACCGTAATACACAGGCAGTAATGCACCGTAATACACAGCCAGTAATGAACTGTAATACACAGCCAGTAATGTACCGTAATACACAATCAGTAATGCACCGTAATACACAGTTAGTTATGTACTGTATTACACAGCCAGAAATGCATCGTAATACACAATCAATAATGCACCGTAATACACAGCCAGTAATGCACCGTAATACACAGCCAGTAATGCACCATAATAAACAATTAGTAATGCATCGTAATACACAGCCAGTAATGTACCGTAATACACAGCCAGTAATGCAGCGTAAATACACAGCCAGTAATGCACCGTATTGCACAATCAGTAATGCACCGTAATACACAGCCAGAAATGCATCGTAATACACAGCCAGTAATGCAGTGTAATACACAATCTGTAATGCACCGTAATTCACAGCTAGTAATGCACCGTAATACACAGCGAGTAATGCACCATAATACACAATCAGTAATGTGCCATAATACACAGCCAGTTATGTACTGTATTACACAGCCAGTAATGCACCATAATACATGATCAATAATGCACCGTAATACACAGCTAGTAATGCTGCGTAATACACAGCCAGTAATGCATAGTAATACACAGCTAGTAATGCTGCGTAATACACAGCCAGTAATGCATAGTAATACACAGCCAGTAATGCAGCGTAATACACAGTGAGTAATGCACTGTAATACACAGCCAGTAATGCACCGTAATACACAGTCAGTAATGCACTGTAATACACAGCCAGTAATGCACCGTAATACACAGTCAGCAATACACTGTAATACACAGTGAGTAATGTACTGTAATACACAGCCAGTAATGCACTGTAATACACAGCCAGTAATGCACTGTAATACACAGCCAGTAATGCACTGTAATACACAGCCTGTAATGCACCGTAATACACAGCCAGTAATGCACCGTAATACACAGTCAGTAATACACAGTTATACACAGCCAGTAATGCACCGTAATACACAGCCAGTAATGCACAGTAATACACAGTTAATAATACACTGCAATACACAGTCAGTAATGAACAGTAATACACAGCCAGTAATGCATCGTAATACACAGCCAGTAATGCATTGTAATACACCGCCAGTAATGCACCGTAATACACAGCCAGTAATGCACTGTAATACACAGCCAGTAATGCACTGTAATACACATCCAGTAATGCACTGTAATACACAGTCAGTGATGCACTGTTATACACATCTAGTAATGCACCGTAATACACAGTCAGTAATGCACTGTTATACACAGCCAGTAATGCACCGTAATAAACAATCAGTAATGCTGCGTAATACACAGCCAGTAATGCATAGTAATATACAGCCAGTAATGCAGCGTAATACACAGTGAGTAATGCACAGTAATACACAGCTAGTATTGCACTGTAATACACAGTGAGTAATGCACTGTAATACACAGCCAGTAATGCACCGTAATACACAGTCAACAATACACTGTAATACACAGTGAGTAATGTACTGTAATACACAGCCAATAATGCACTGTAATACACAGCCAGTAATGCACTGTGATACACAGCCAGAAGTGCACTGTATTACACAGCCAGTAATGCACCGTAATTTACAGCTAGTAATGCACCGTAATACACAATCAGTAATGCACCGTAATTCACAGCCAGTAATGCACCATAATACAGAGCCAGTAATTCACCATATTACACAATCAGTAATGCACCGTAATACACAGTTAGTTATGTACTGTATTACACAGCCAGTAATGCACCGTAATACACAATCAATAATGCACCGTAATACACAGCCAGTAAAGCCCTGTAATACGCAGCCAGTAATGCACCATAATACACATTTAGTAATGCACCGTAATACACAGCCAGTAATGCACCGTAATACACAGCTAGTAATGCAGCATAATACACAATCAGTAATGCACCGTAATACACAGCCAGTAATGAACCGTAATACACAGTAATGCACCGTAATACACAATCAGTATTGCACCGTAATACACAGCCAGTTATGTAGTGTATTACACAGCCAGTAATGCACCGTAATACACGATCAATAATGCACCGTAATACACAGCTAGTAATGCACTGTAATACACAACCAGTAATGTACCATAATACACAGCCAGTAATGCACCGTAATACACAGCCAGTAATGTACCGTAATACACAATCAGTAATGCACCGTAATACACAGTTAGTTATGTACTGCATTACACAGCCAGAAATGCATCGTAATACACAATCAATAATGCACCGTAATACACAGCCAGTAATGCACCGTAATACACAGCCAGTAATGCACCATAATACACAATTAGTAATGCATCGTAATACACAGCCAGTAATGTACCGTAATACACAGCCAGTAATGCAGCGTAGATACACAGCCAGTAATGCACCGTATTGCACAATCAGTAATGCACCGTAATACACAGCCAGAAATGCACCGTAATACACAGCCAGTAATGCAGTGTAATACACAATCTGTAATGCACCGTAATTCACAGCCAGTAATGCACCGTAATACACAGCGAGTAATGCACCATAATACACAATCAGTAATGTGCCATAATATAAAGCCAGTTATGTACTGTATTACACAGCCAGTAATGCACCATAATACATGATCAATAATGCACCGTAATACACAGCTAGTAATGCACTGTAATACACAACCAGTAATGCACCGTAATAACCAGCCAGTTATGCACCGTAATACACAGCCAGTAATGCACCATAATACACAGCCAGTAATGCACCGTAATACACAAAAAGTAATGAACCGTATTACACAGGACGTAATGCACTGTAATACACAATCAGTAATGCGCCGTATCACACAGCCAGTAATACACCGTAATACAGAATCAGTAATGCACCATAATACAGGATCAGCAATGCACTGTAATACACAAGCAGTAATGCACCGTAATACATAATCAGTAATGCACCGTAATACAGAATCAGTAATGCATCATAATACAGAATCAGCGATGCACCGTAATACACAGCCAGTAATGCACCATAATACACAGGCAGTAATGCACCGTAATAGACAGGCAGTATTGCACAGTAATACACAGGCAGTAATGCACCGTAATACACAACCAATAATGCACCATAATACACAGCCAGTAATGTACTGTTATACACAGCCAGTAATGCACTGTAATACATAGCCAGTATTGCACCGTAATACACAGCCTGTAATGCACTGTAATTCACAATCAGTAATGCACTGTAATAAGCGAGTAATGTACTGTAATACATATCCAGTAATACACCGTGATACACAGCCAGTAATGCACCATAATACACAGTCAGTAATGTACCGTAATACACAGCCAGTAATGCAGCGTAATACACAGCCAGTAATGCAGCGTAATACACAATCAGTAATGCAATGTATTACACAGCCAGAAATGCACCGTAATTCACAGCCAGTAATGCACCGTAATACACAGCCAGTAATGCACCGTAATACAGAGCCAGTAATGCACCATAATACATAATCAGTAATGTACCGTAATTCACAGTTAGTTATGTACTGTATTACACAGCCAGTAATGCACCGTAATACACAATCAATAGTGCACCTTAATACACAGCCAGTAATGCACTGTAATACACAGCCAGTAATGCACCGTAATACACAATTAGTAATGCACCGTAATACACAGCCAGTAATACACCGTAATACACAGCTAGTAATGCAGCTTAAATACACAGCCAGTAATGCACCGTAATACACAGCCAGTAATGCACCTTAATACACAGCTAGTAATGCACCATACTACACAACGAGTAATGCACCGTAATACACAACGAGTAATGCACTGTATTACACAGCCAGTAATGCACCGTAATACACAATCAGTAATGCTGCGTAATACACTGCCAGTAATGCATAGTAATACACAGCCAGTAATGCAGCGTAATACACAGTGAGTAATGCACTGTAATACACAGCCAGTAATGCACCGTAATACACAGTCAGTAATGCACTGTAATACACAGCCAGTAATGCACCGTAATACACAGTCAGCAATACACTGTAATACACAGTGAGTAATGTACTGTAATACACAGCCAGTAATGCACTGTAATACACAGCCAGTAATGCACTGTAATACACAGCCAGTAATGCACTGTAATACACAGCCTGTAATGCACCGTAATACACAGCCAGTAATGCACCGTAATACACAGTCAGTAATACACAGCCCTTAATGCACCGTAATACACAGCCAGTAATGCACAGTAATACACAGTTAATAATACACTGCAATACACAGTCAGTAATGAACAGTAATACACAGCCAGTAATGCATCGTAATACACAGCCAGTAATGCATCGTAATACACCGCCAGTAATGCACCGTAATACACAGCCAGTAATGCACTGTAATACACAGCCAGTAATGCACTGTAATACACATCCAGTAATGCACTGTAATACACAGTCAGTGATGCACTGTTATACACATCTAGTAATGCACCGTAATACACAGTCAGTAATGCACTGTTATACACAGTTAGTAATGCACCGTAATACACAATCAGTAATGCTGCGAAATACACAGCCAGTAATGCATAGTAATATACAGCCAGTAATGCAGCGTAATACACAGTGAGTAATGCACTGTAATACACAGCTAGTATTGCACCGTAATACACAGTCAGTAATGCACTGTAATACACAGCCAGTAATGCACCGTAATACACAGTCAGCAATACACTGTAAAACACAGTGAGTAATGTACTGTAATACACAGCCAGTAATGCACTGTAATACACAGCCAGTAATGCACTGTAATACACAGCCAGTAGTGCACCGTAATACACAGCCAGTAATGCAGCGTTATACACAGTCAGTAATGCACCGTAATACACAGTCAGTAATGCATTGTAATACACAGCCAGTAATGCACCGTAATACACAGCCATTAATGCACTGTAATACACAGTTAATAATACACTGCAATACACAGCCAGTAATGCACAGTAATACACAGCCAGTAATGCATTATAATACACAGTAAGTAATGCACCGTAATACACAGCCAGTAATGTACCGTAATACACAGCCAGTAATGCACTGTAATACACATCCAGTAATGCGTTGTAATACACAGTCAGTAATGCACTGTTATACACATCTAGTAATGCACTGTAATACAGAGTCAGTAATGCACTGTTATACACAGCCAATAATGCAACGTAATACACAGCCAGTAATGCACCATAATACACAGCCAGTAATACACTGTATTCACAAACAGTAATGCACCGTAATACACAGCCAGTAATGCAGTGTAATACACAGCCAGTAATGCAGCATAATGCACAATCAGTATTGCACTGTATTTCACAGCCAGTAATGCACCGTAATTTACAGCTAGTAATGCACCGTAATACACAATCAGTAATGCACCGTAATACACAGCCAGTAATGCACCATAATACAGAGCCAGTAATTCACCGTATTACACAATCAGTAATGCACCGTAATACACAGTTAGTTATGTACTGTATTACACAGCCAGTAATGCACCGTAATACACAATCAATAATGCACCGTAATACACAGCCAGTAAAGCCCTGTAATACGCAGCCAGTAATGCACCATAATACACATTTAGTAATGCACCGTAATACACAGCCAGTAATGCACCGTAATACACAGCTAGTAATGCACCGTAATACACAATCAGTAATGCACCGTAATACACAGCCAGTAATGCACCATAATACAGAGCCAGTAATGCACCGTAATTCACAATCAGTAATGCACCGTAATACACAGCCAGTAATGCACCGTAATACACAGCCAGTAATGCAGCATAATACACAATCAGTAATGCACCGTAATACACAGCCAGTAATGAACCGTAATACACAGTCAGTAATGCACCATAATACACAATCAGTATTGCACCGTAATACACAGCCAGTTATGTAGTGTATTACACAGCCAGTAATGCACCGTAATACACGACCAATAATGCACCGTAATACACAGCTAGTAATGCACTGTAATACACAACCAGTAATGCACCATAATACACAACCAGTAATGCACCGTAATACACAGCCAGTAATGTACCGTAATACACAATCAGTAATGCACCGTAATACACAGTTAGTTATGTACTGCATTACACAGCCAGAAATGCATCGTAATACACAATCAATAATGCACCGTAATACACAGCCAGTAATGCACCGTAATACACAGCCAGTAATGCACCATAATACACAATTAGTAATGCATCGTAATACACAGCCAGTAATGTACCGTAATACACAGCCAGTAATGCAGCGTAAATACACAGCCAGTAATGAACCGTATTGCACAATCAGTAATGCACCGTAATTCACAGCCAGTAATGCACCGTAATACACAGCCAGTAATGCAGTGTAATACACAATCTGTAATGCACCGTAATTCACAGCCAGTAATGCACCGTAATACACAGCGAGTAATGCACCATAATACACAATCAGTAATGTGCCATAATACACAGCCAGTTATGTACTTTACTACACAGCCAGTAATGCACCATAATACATGATCAATAATGCACCGTAATACACAGCTAGTAATGCACTGTAATACACAACCAGTAATGCACCGTAATAACCAGCCAGTTATGCACCGTAATACACAGCCAGTAATGCACCATAATACAAAGCCAGTAATGCACCGTAATACACAAAAAGTAATGAACCGGATTACAAAGGCCGTAATGCACTGTAATACACAATCAGTAATGCGCCGTATCACACAGCCAGTAATGCACCGTAATACAGAATCAGTAATGCACCATAATACAGGATCAGCAATGCACTGTAATACACAAGCAGTAATGCACCGTAATACATAATCAGTAATGCACCGTAATACAGAATCAGTAATGCATCATAATACAGAATCAGCGATGCACCATAATACACAGCCAGTAATGCACCATAATACACAGGCAGTAATGCACCGTAATAGACAGGCAGTATTGCACAGTAATACACAGGCAGTAATGCACCGTAATACACAACCAATAATGCACCGTAATACACAGCCAGTAATGTACTGTTATACACAGCCAGTAATGCACTGTAATACATAGCCAGTATTGCACCGTAATACACAGCCTGTAATGCACTGTAATTCACAATCAGTAATGCACTGTAATAAGCGAGTAATGTACTGTAATACATATCCAGTAATACACCGTGATACACAGCCAGTAATGCACCATAATACACTGTCAGTAATGTACCGTAATTCACAGCCAGTAATGCAGCGTAATACACAGCCAGTAATGCAGCGTAATACACAATCAGTAATGCAATGTATTACACAGCCAGTAATGCACCGTAATTCACAGCCAGTAATGCACCGTAATACACAGCCAGTAATGCACCGTAATACACAGCCAGTAATGCACCGTAATACAGAGCCAGTAATGCACCATAATACATAATCAGTAATGTACCGTAATTCACAGTTAGTTATATACTGTATTACACAGCCAGTAATGCACCGTAATACACAATCAATAGTGCACCTTAATACACAGCCAGTAATGCACTGTAATACACAGCCAGTAATGCACCGTAATACACAATTAGTAATGCACCGTAATACACAGCCAGTAATACACCGTAATACACAGCTAGTAATGCACCTTAAATACACAGCCAGTAATGCACCGTAATACACAGCCAGTAATGCACCGTAATACACAGCCTGTAATGCACCATACTACACAACGAGTAATGCACCGTAATACACAACGAGTAATGCACTGTATTACACAGCCAGTAATGCACCGTAATACACAATCAGTAATGCTGCGTAATACACAGCCAGTAATGCATAGTAATACACAGCCAGTAATGCAGCGTAATACACAGTGAGTAATGCACTGTAATACACAGCCAGTAATGCACCGTAATACACAGTCAGTAATGCACTGTAATACACAGCCAGTAATGCACCGTAATACACAGTCAGCAATACACTGTAATACACAGTGAGTAATGTACTGTAATACACAGCAAGTAATGCACTGTAATACACAGCCAGTAATGCACTGTAATACACAGCCTGTAATGCACCGTAATACACAGTCAGTAATACACAGTTATACACAGCCAGTAATGCACCGTAATACACAGCCAGTAATGCACAGTAATACACAGTTAATAATACACTGCAATACACAGTCAGTAATGAACAGTAATACACAGCCAGTAATGCATCGTAATACACAGCCAGTAATGCATCGTAATACACCGCCAGTAATGCACCGTAATACACAGCCAGTAATGCACTGTAATACACAGCCAGTAATGCACTGTAATACACATCCAGTAATGCACTGTAATACACACTCAGTGATGCACTGTTATACACATCTAGTAATGCACCGTAATACACAGTCAGTAATGCACTGTTATACACAGCCAGTAATGCACCGTAATTCACAGCCAGTGATGCACCATAATACACAGCCAGTAATACACTGTATTCACAAACAGTAATGCACCGTAATACACAGCCAGTAATGCAGCATAATACACAGCCAGTAATGCAGCATAATACACAATCAGTAATGCACTGTATTACACAGCCAGTAATGCACCGTAATTCACAGCCAGTAATGAACCGTAATACACAGCCAGTAAAGCACTGTAATACACAGCCAGTAATGTACTGTAATACACAATTAGTAATGCACCGTAATACACAGCCAGTAATGCACCGTAATACACAGCTAGTAATACAGCGTAAATATACAGCCAGTAATGCACCGTAATTAACAATCAGTAATGCACCGTAATACACAGCCAGTAATGCACCGTAATGCACAGCCAGTAATGCAGCGTAATACACAATCAGTAATGCACCGTAATACACAGCCAGTATTGCACCGTAATACACAGTCAGTAATGCACCGTAATACACAATCAGTATTGCACCGTAATACTCAGCCAGTTATGTAGTGTATTACACAGCCAGTAATGCACCGTCATACACGATCAATAATGCACCGTAATACACAGCCAGTAATGCACCGTAATACACAGCCAGTAATGCACCGTAATACACAGCCAATAATGCACCATAATACACAACCAGTAATGCACCGTAATACACAGGCAGTAATGCACCGTAATACACAGCCAGTAATGCACCGTAATACACAGCCAGTATTGTACCGTAATACACAATCAGTAATGCACCGTAATACACAGTTAGTTATGTACTGTATTATACAGCCAGTAATGCACCGTAATACATAATTAGTAATGCACCATAATACACAGCCAGTAATGTACCGTAATACACAGCCAGTAATGCACCGTAATACACAATTAGTAATGCACCGTAATACACAGCCAGTAATGTACCGTAATACACAGCCAGTAATGCAGCGTAAATACACAGCCAGTAATGCAACGTATTGCACAATCAGTAATGCACCGTAATACACAGCCAGAAATGCACCATAATACACAGCCAATAATGCAGTGTAATACACAATCAGTAATGCACCGTAATTCACAGCCTGTAATGCACCATAATACGCAATCAGTAATGCGCCATAATACACAGCCAGTTATGTACAGTATTACACAGCCAGTAATGCACCAAAATACATGATCAATAATGCACCGTAATACACAGCTAGTAATGCACTGTAATACACAACCAGTAATGCACCGTAATAACCAGCCAGTTATGCACCGTAATACACAGCCAGTAATGCACTGTAATACACAGCCAGTAAGGCACCGTAATACACAATTAGTAATGCACCGTAATACACAGCCAGTAATACACCGTAATACACAGCTAGTAATGCACCTTAAATACACAGCCAGTAATGCACCGTAATACACAGCCAGTAATGCACCGTAATACACAGCCTGTAATGCACCATACTACACAACGAGTAATGCACCGTAATACACAACGAGTAATGCACTGTATTACACAGCCAGTAATGCACCGTAATACACAATCAGTAATGCTGCGTAATACACAGCCAGTAATGCATAGTAATACACAGCCAGTAATGCAGCGTAATACACAGTGAGTAATGCACTGTAATACACAGCCAGTAATGCACCGTAATACACAGTCAGTAATGCACTGTAATACACAGCCAGTAATGCACCGTAATACACAGTCAGCAATACACTGTAATACACAGTGAGTAATGTACTGTAATACACAGCAAGTAATGCACTGTAATACACAGCCAGTAATGCACTGTAATACACAGCCAGTAATGCACTGTAATACACAGCCTGTAATGCACCGTAATACACAGCCAGTAATGCACCGTAATACACAGTCAGTAATACACAGTTATACACAGCCAGTAATGCACCGTAATACACAGCCAGTAATGCACAGTAATACACAGTTAATAATACACTGCAATACACAGTCAGTAATGAACAGTAATACACAGCCAGTAATGCATCGTAATACACAGCCAGTAATGCATCGTAATACACCGCCAGTAATGCACCGTAATACACAGCCAGTAATGCACTGTAATACACAGCCAGTAATGCACTGTAATACACATCCAGTAATGCACTGTAATACACACTCAGTGATGCACTGTTATACACATCTAGTAATGCACCGTAATACACAGTCAGTAATGCACTGTTATACACAGCCAGTAATGCACCGTAATTCACAGCCAGTGATGCACCATAATACACAGCCAGTAATACACTGTATTCACAAACAGTAATGCACCGTAATACACAGCCAGTAATGCAGTGTAATACACAGCCAGTAATGCAGCATAATACACAATCAGTAATGCACTGTATTACACAGCCAGTAATGCACCGTAATTCACAGCCAGTAATGAACCGTAATACACAGCCAGTAAAGCACTGTAATACACAGCCAGTAATGTACTGTAATACACAATTAGTAATGCACCGTAATACACAGCCAGTAATGCACCGTAATACACAGCTAGTAATACAGCGTAAATATACAGCCAGTAATGCACCGTAATTAACAATCAGTAATGCACCGTAATACACAGCCAGTAATGCACCGTAATGCACAGCCAGTAATGCAGCGTAATACACAATCAGTAATGCACCGTAATACACAGCCAGTATTGCACCGTAATACACAGTCAGTAATGCACCGTAATACACAATCAGTATTGCACCGTAATACTCAGCCAGTTATGTAGTGTATTACACAGCCAGTAATGCACCGTCATACACGATCAATAATGCACCGTAATACACAGCCAGTAATGCACCGTAATACACAGCCAGTAATGCACCGTAATACACAGCCAATAATGCACCATAATACACAACCAGTAATGCACCGTAATACACAGGCAGTAATGCACCGTAATACACAGCCAGTAATGCACCGTAATACACAGCCAGTATTGTACCGTAATACACAATCAGTAATGCACCGTAATACACAGTTAGTTATGTACTGTATTATACAGCCAGTAATGCACCGTAATACATAATTAGTAATGCACCATAATACACAGCCAGTAATGTACCGTAATACACAGCCAGTAATGCACCGTAATACACAATTAGTAATGCACCGTAATACACAGCCAGTAATGTACCGTAATACACAGCCAGTAATGCAGCGTAAATACACAGCCAGTAATGCAACGTATTGCACAATCAGTAATGCACCGTAATACACAGCCAGAAATGCACCATAATACACAGCCAATAATGCAGTGTAATACACAATCAGTAATGCACCGTAATTCACAGCCTGTAATGCACCATAATACGCAATCAGTAATGCGCCATAATACACAGCCAGTTATGTACAGTATTACACAGCCAGTAATGCACCAAAATACATGATCAATAATGCACCGTAATACACAGCTAGTAATGCACTGTAATACACAACCAGTAATGCACCGTAATAACCAGCCAGTTATGCACCGTAATACACAGCCAGTTGTGCACCATAATACACAGCCAGTAATGCACCGTAATACACAAAAAGTAATGAACCGTATTACACAGGCCGTAATGCACTGTAATACATACACAATCAGTAATGCGCCGTATCACACAGCCAGTAATGCACCGTAATACAGAATCAGTAATGCACCATAATACAGGATCAGCAATGAACTGTAATACACAAGCAGTAATGCACCGTAATACATAATCAGTAATGCACTGTAATACAGAATCAGTAATGCATCATAATACAGAATCAGCGATGCACCGTAATACACAGCCAGTAACGCACCATAATACACAGGCAGTAATGCACCGTAATACACAGGCAGTAATGCACCGTAATACACAGGCAGTAATGCACCATAATACACAAGCAATAATGCACCGTAATACACAGCCAGTAATGTACTGTTATAAACAGCCAGTAATGCACTGTAATACATAGCCAGCATTGCACCGTAATACACAGCCTGTAATGCACTGTAATTCACAATCAGTAATGCACTGTAAGAAGCGAGTAATGTACTGTAATACACATCCAGTAATACACCGTGATACGCAGCCAGTAATGCACCATAATACACAGTCAGTAATGTACCGTAATACACAGCCAGTAATGCAGCGTAATACACAGCCAGTAATGCAGCGTAATACACAATCAGTAATGCAATGTATTACACAGCCAGTAATGCACCGTAATTCACAGCCAGTAATGCACCGTAATACACAGCCAGTAATGCACCGTAATACAGAGCCAGTAGTGCACCATAATACACAATCAGTAATGTACCGTAATTCACAGTTAGTTATGTACTGTATTACACAGCCAGTAATGCACCGTAATACACAATCAATAGTGCACCTTAATACACCCAGTAATGCACTGTAATACACAGCCAGTAATGCACCGTAATACACAATTAGTAATGCACCGTAATACACATCCAGTAATACACCGTAATACACAGCCAGTAATGCAGCTTAAATACACAGCCAGTAATGCACCGTAATACACAGCCAGTAATGCACCGTAATACACAGCCAGTAATGCTCCATAATACACAACGAGTAATGCACCGTAATACACAACGAGTAATGCACTGTATTACACAGCCAGTAATGCACCGTAATACACAATCAGTAATGCTGCATAATACACAGCCAGTAATGCATAGTAATACACAGCCAGTAATGAAGCGTAATACACAGTGACTAATGCACTGCAATACACAGCCAGTAATGCACCGTAAAACACAGTCAGTAATGCACTGTAATACACAGCCAGTAATGCACCGTAATACACAGTCAGCAATACTCTGTAATACACAGTGAGTAATGTACTGTAATACACAGCCAGTAATGCACTGTAATACACAGCCAGTAATGCACTGTAATACACAGCCAGTAATGCACTGTAATACACAGCCAGTAATGCACCGTAATACACAGCTAGTAATGCACTGTAATACACAGTCAGTAATACACAGTTATACACAGCCTGTAATGCACCGTAATACACAGCCAGTAATGCACAGTAATACACAGTTAATAATACACTGCAATACATAGCCAGTAATGAACAGTAATACACAGCCAGTAATGCATCGTAATACACAGCCAGTAATGCACCGTAATACACAGCCAGTAATGCACCGTAATACACAGTCAGTAATGCACTGTTATACACATCTAGTAATGCACCGTAATACACAGTCAGTAATGCACTGTTATACACAGCCAGTAATGCACCATAATACACAGCCAGTGATGCACCATAACACACAGCCAGTAATACACTGTATTCACAAACAGTAATGCACCGTAATACACAGCCAGTAATGCAGCGTAATACACAGCCAGTAATGCAGCATAATACACAATCAGTAATGCACTGTATTACACAGCCAGTAATGCACCGTAATTCACAGCCAGTAATGCACCATAATACACAATCAGTAATGCACCGTAATACACAGCCAGTAATACACAATAATACAGAGCCAGTAATGCACCGTATTACACAATCAGTAATGCACCGTAATACACTGTTAGTTATGTACTGTATTACACAGTCAGTAATGAACCGTAATACACAATCAATAATGCACCGTAATACACAGCCAGTAAAGCACTGTAATACACAGCCAGTAATGCACTGTAATACACAACTAGTAATGCACCGTAATACACAGCCAGTAATGCACCGTAATACACAGCTAGTAATGCAGCGTAAATATACAGCCAGTAATGCACCGTAATTCACAATCAGTAATACACCGTAATACACAGCTAGTAATGCACCGTAATACACAGCCAGTAATGCAGTGTAATACACAATCAGTAATAACCCGTAATACACAGCCAGTATTGCACCGTAATACAGTCAGTAATGCACCATAATACACAATCAGTATTGCACCGTAATACTCAGCCAGTTATGTAGTGTATTACACAGCCAGTAATGCACTGTAATAAACGATCAATAATGCACCGTAATACACAGCTAGTAATGCACTGTAATACACAACCAGTAATGCACCGTAATACACAGCCAGTAATGCACCGTAATACACAGCCAGTAATGCACCGTAATACACAGCCAGTAATGCACCATAATACACAATCAGTAATGCACCGTAATACACAGGCAGTAATGCACCGTAATACACAGCCAGTAATGTACTGTAATACACAATCAGTAATGCACCGTAATACACAGTTAGTTATGTACTGTATAACACAGCCAGTAATGCACCGTAATACACAATCAATAATGCACCGTAATACACAGCCAGTAATGCACCGTAATACACAGCCAGTAATGCACCGTAATACACAATTAGTAATGCACCGTAATACACAGCCAGTAATGTACCGTAATACACAGCTAGTAATGCAGTGTAAATACACAGCCAGTAATGCAACGTATTGCACAATCAGTAATGCACCGTAATACACAGCCAGAAATTCACCGTAATACACAGCCAGTAATGCAGTGTAATACACAATCAGTAATGCACCGTAATTAACAGCCAGTAATGCACCGTAATACACAGCCAGTAATGCACCATAATACACAATCAGTAATGCGCCATAATACACAGCCAGTTATGTACTGTATTACACAGCCAGTAATGCACCATAATACACGATCAATAATGCACCGTAATACACAGCTAGTAATGCACTGTAATACACAACCAGTAATGCACCGTAATAACCAGCCAGTTATGCACTGTAATACACAGCTAGTAATGCACCGTAATACACAGCCAGTAATGCACCATAATACACAACCAGTAATGAACCGTATTACACAGGCCGTAATGCACTGTAATACACAATCAGTAATGCGCCGTATCACACAGCTAGTAATGCACCGTAATACAGAATCAGTAATGCACCATAATACAGAATCAGCAATGCACTGTAATACACAGGCAGTAATGCACCATAATACATAATCTGTAATGCACTGTAATACAGAATCAGTAATGCACCATAATACAGAATAGCGATGCACCGTAATACACATCCAGTAATGCCCCATAATACACAGGCAGTAATGCACCGTAATACACAGGCAGTAATGCACCATAATACACAGGCAGTAATGCACCGTAATACACAAGCAATAATGCACCTTAATACACAGCCAGTAATATACTGTTATACACAGCCAGTAATGCACTGTAATACATAGCCAGTATTACACCGTAATACACAGCCTGTAATGCACTGTAATTCACAATCAGTAATGCACTGTAATAAGCGAGTAATGTACTGTAATACACAGCCAGTAATGAACCTGTAATACACAGCAAATAATGAACTGTAATACGCCGCCAGTAATACACCGTGATACACAGCCAGTAATGCACCGTAATACACAGTCAGTAATGTACCGTAATACACAGCCAGTAATGCAGCTGTAATACACAGCAAATAATGCACTGTAATACGCCGCCAGTAATACACCGTGATACACAGCCAGTAATGCACCTTAATACACAGCGAATAATGTACTGTAATACACAGTCAGTAATGCACTGTAATACGCAGCTAGTAATGTACTGTAATGCAGTCACTAATGTACTGTAATACACAACCAGTAATGCACTGTAATACATAGCCAGTATTGCACCGTAATACACAGCCAGTAATGCACTGCAATTCACAATCAGTAATGCACTGTAATAAGCGAGTAATGTACTGTATTCCACAGCCAGTAATACACCGTGATACACAGCCAGTAATGCACTGTAATACACAGCCAGTAAGGCACCGTAATACACAGCAAGTAATGCAGCTGTAATACACGCCGAATAATGCACTGTAATTCACAGCCAGTAATGCACAGCCAGTAATGCACCTTAATACACAGCCAGTAATGTACTGTAATACGCAGAAAGTTATGCACAGTAATACACAGCCAGTAATGCACCGTGATACACAGCCAGTAATGCACTGTAATACACAGCCAGTAATGCACCGTAATACACAGCCAGTAATGCACTGTAATACACAGCTGAAATGCAACGTAATACACAGCCAGTAATGCACTGTAATACACAGCCAGTAATGCACTGTAATACACAGCCAGTAATGCACCGTAATACACAGCCAGTAATGTACTGTAATACACAGCCAGTAATACACTGTAATACACAGTTATTAATGCACCGTAATACACAGCCAGTAATGTACTGTAATACACAGCCAGTAATCTCACTAACGTGACGCATCAGGGAGAATCCCCCACAGCACCAGGAGGCGGGAGTTTCCTCCAATCGCCCCCCAGGAGACTCACTCTGACCTTCGCTTACTGTCCCATGCACTCCAACAGCCGCTGGCGTCCTGTCCCAACGGTGTCCAGCACACATGTGACTGTCACTGCTGCTACTCTCGTGTGTGTGCTCAGTCCAGGTTTGTACCTTGTGTTAGCAGCCTGGGATGTTGCTCACCTGTGGTGGCTTACACCTGGTCCGCCTCCGTATTGATATCATTCCTCAGTATCTGGGCTTGTCCACCGGCCGCTGAAGGCTGTTAACTTATATCATTTAACGTGGACTATGGTGGCTAAACTACCATCTTGTTACTTCACCTGCTGCACTCTGTACTGTTATTAGGCTAGTTCCCAGCGAAATCTAATTACCGTTATTTGTTAATTACTGGTTATACATTATCATATAGTTTAGTCGTTACACTTATGTTTATATTTACGTCCTATTATTTACTTATCATTTTACTTTTACGTATATTAAGTAGATTATATATAAGTAGATTACTTATTTTAAGCAAATTTAACGTTTGCTTATATTAATTAAATATTAAAAAAAATGACTCAGTGCGAGAATCAACTGACCCTCCCAAACATGCGACAACACTGCAAAAAATAAAAAATAAGATCCAGCTGGCAAAAATTCATCAGGACAAATGTGGGAACATTTGACAAGACGACGTCTTCCTGTCCTCTTCGAGGCCACTACAGTGTGTTAGTGATCCCTCAGGTAAATCAGGGTATAGCTATCACCCATATGCAGAAGTATTCTCTTCTATGTTGTTGGTGACACAACCAATGACGGAATATGTATTGTTTGACCATTAGTGATGTAAACGATTTACGAAGCATATAACTTTTTCCTTAATATTTATCATATCATTTATTTATAATGAACCCCAATATTTATCCCTTGGGAGGTGACAGAATGGGTTACAGAGGCTTATAATGGGTTCAGGAACTGTACCCCATCGTTAGTGTGAGGGAATCTAGATTCCCTCAGCTAGTTTTCCTAGTTTCTAGATTAGGCTGGTCGCTCTAGGGACTCTAGAAAACTGAAGCTTTCAAACTAACATATACTTGTGGGGTGTTGAATGAAACCTTATATTATGGACTATCATTTGTGAATAGTCAGAAGTCTGTGATTGCTCTATAGAGAGAATTCCATAGATTTCTCTGTTTCTGTGAAATAGGATGAGGAGGGGAGAGTGTAGTGGTAAGAGAGGCTACTTGACTAAAACCGTTAGAGGTGGGGGGGGAGAGTGGGGTGAACGTTGCCCCCCCCCCCCCAACATGTGAGACATTGCGCCTTGTCTTTAGGCCTCCCCCTCCCTGTGACGTCACAGGACGCTTGAGAGTGAGTGAGGCTGTGATTGGTAGCAGCACGAGGAACAGTGCCGGCTTCGTGCTGATTGGTCAAGACAAAGTAGGGGAGGAGGTATGGGCATTTTGAGTTTCCTTAGCCCGGGAAATCGTCAGTCTGAGCAAGGTAGCAGGTGGACGAGGAAGTGTCTGGGTGGAGGGGGGGGAGTTTTCCCCCTCCACCCCCGTTAATCGTGGACGTTACCGTGTTGTTTAGCAGGGATGGCACTCCCGCCATCCCGGGTTGTGTCTAGACCCAATTTTCGTGAAATTCGAGGGCCAACAAGGTACGGAAGGACCAGTAAAATAGCCTCAGAGACAGTGGGCACCCATGAGGCAGCTGGCAGAGCCTCATGGTGTAACAGGTTTTTCAAATAACCTGTCTAGTGTTGATGACAATTGGCGGAGTACGTACAGGGCCTCCTAGTGTAATTGTGGTGAGATTACAGGCCCCTGTGTGACTTAAAATTCCGCCAGGCTGTGTCAGTGTGGTGACGCCGCCGGCCATTGTCACCCCAGTGTAGAGCAAGGCAGGCTCTGGTTTGATGGGGTTGTTAGTGATTCCCCATCCACGTGTGTACGCCTGTGGGCGGCAGCCAGCCAGCCCGAGGCACCCATGTGCACGGCCACCCACCTTGGCCAGCTGCCCGGGGGGGCCACCCACCCAGGCCACCCGCGCGGCCAAACCCCCACCCCACCCCGCGCACCAGCTCAGCCGGGTGGGGTGCTATGACGTCATGCGCTACCCGTGGCCACCCCCTTAGGGCCACGTGGTAGCCACATGCCTTGGCCACTTCCTTGGGCCACTTGGCCACTTTCCCGGGACAGCCCAGGGCCACATCTTGTCGACGCATGAGGAGCAAGCTAAGTGTTGACAGCTAGAGTGGTAGTGACCTGGGAAATGAGTAAAAATGAGGAGGTTAGACGTGAGTAAAATTTATCATTGTGTACAGTGTGATGAGTACCGGTGGAAATTCCCAGTAAGAGTTGTCTCAGAGCCTCGCCAGGCTAAGGAAGCAGCTGAGAGACAGCTGTTTGTAGCACGTCCAGGTGACTGGTAGGGCGGTACCTGGAGATAGATGTTGTACACGGGACCACACTGTAGTATCATAATGTATATATGTGTGTAGACTGACTCGAGTATGTAACCGGTCAGTGTAGAGATTTACCATGTAAATGATCCAGTTGTCGATTCTATATAATCGGTCAGACTGGATTAGTGCTATGAGTATCAGCATGTAAAATTATAATCATTAGAGGTAGGCAGGCCAGGTTGCAGGGATGTCAGTGGGTACCCTGAGGTCTGTGTAGTTAGTTACATTTACCTGATGATATAATTTTCATTGATTATGTGAATGCCATTTCTATGTGTTCATTTGCATGTTTTATGTACTGTGTTGTGTGGTGAGTCAGTAGATGTGATTGCTGACTGATTGCCTAATGATGTCATTAGCATGTGGGGTATGCTGACGGCATCATTATGTTGCAGGTTTGTGCAGTGTTGTTATCAATGTATACGATATTATTGCCCTAGGAACTGTGTTGAGAGTTTAAGGGACCTCTAGAATTATTCAGGGGAATTCACAGTACTTAATGAGAGCAGGCAATTGATGGGTTAATTGCCTTGCTGAGGTAAGTGTGTGTTCACAGTAGTCCTTTGCAACGGTTGCAAGAAAAAGGGGGGGGGCAGTAATATTGGTATACTCTTGTGTGTTGCACAACCGTGTGTCATTATTGTGTGGGCACAGTAATTAACGAGTTGCAGTAGCCGCAACCGTATGTGGGCAGTGCATTTGTGTTGTTGCATGCCATTGTAGTGTGACCTATGTAACACTGGAGTTACTTTGTTTCTTTAAGTTGTGTTGAGGACTTGAGGATTCAGTGAGTTAATAATTGGGGAATTAATTGGATAAGGGGTGCACACTTATTGTGGAGTGAGTGAGGGCTGTTATGAGAGAGAACAGAGTTGAGCTTGAGTGAGATACGTCTCAGGAGCAATTAATTGTCCGTGTGACAACTAATTGACCACTCTAGCTAATTATGTAATTAGCCTTCACATCATGAATTCACGTAGTGGGAGAGGATCTGTCCGAGTCTGTCAGTATTTGTGTTAATGTAATTTGCTCGAGACTAATTACCTTTCTGGGGTATAGCAATTAGTGGCTCATGTTAATTAGTGGAGTAATTAACATCTGGAGAGCTCCGATGACTCGGTAAAGCGAGGTCATGGAGCTAGCATAAATCGTTGTATTAATCATATCCTGCCTGAGGACAGTGGATTAGTGGCACATCTTGTTAATTAGGGGTAATTAACTCCTTTCCCGTGAATTCACAGTGTTTGATGAGACCAGCTTAGGCAGTGTGGAGTGAGACGTATTTATGGATGATTAATTATCGGTCCTGGTGACAGTTAATTAATTGCTCGGAGTTAATTAGGGAATTAACACTCACTAGTAATTTTTTGACAGACTGTTGAGAAGCTACCAAGTTAGGGTAGGCCTAGTAAACGTAACTCAATGGGGATGTAATTAGTGGTCCGTTTGACCTTAATTGAGGATTACTCACTGAATACTTGTAGGAGTCAAGTGTGATGTAATGATGTAATATATTTTTGAGTTATTGTTAACAAGAGAGGCAAGTGTTAATGATTAACGTAGAGTATCATCATGATGTTGTCTAGTGTGAGACAATTGTTTGTGATTACCGTAGTACTTTGTTGCTGACTGCTGCGATCAGTCAATTAACGTAATTAATCACTTAAGGCAATTTCTTTTGGTTGTCGTCTGGTGACGAGAGTAATCTAGGGATTTGTGGAGCTGTGTCCCAGAATCCCGCCTTGCCTGTCTTTGTTACTATTTACAGGGCAACTTCTTGTAAGGAGTTGCAAAGAGTGTTCACACTGAGTTGTGATAGGGGGGGGTCACTGTTGGACTGCCCGCCTAGTTACGTGGGTCTCTCCTGGGGGGTGGGAGGACCCCTAAGCTTGTGATTATAGTAGCTGTCAGGGAAACCGTGACACTATTGATTGCATGCTTGTGTCTTCAGTGGATATCCTTCATTTGTTCAGTTAGTTCATGTTGTCAGCCCGAAGTGTCAGCAGAATGGAGCCTGCTGTCACTTCTCGAGGGGCTGTTGAATAGCTGTGTTGCAAATGCCACTTGATGGACAATAACGTAACTATTCGCTGTGGTGTAACTTAGTCTGTGATATTTTTCTTTGATTTGCAATATTGCGTCATCAGTGGGCACACCTGTGTTCAGGTTAGTTCAGTATACAGCCTCACAGCAAGGGTTGCTATGTAGCTGTTTGTTATCGTGCCACTGGATGGACATTAACGTAATGTAAACTCGGTAATGTAGTAGTTAGTCTCTTGTTATTAATAAATTGTTATGTTATAGAAAACGGTCTTTGATGTCAACCCTTCAACCATATTATTCCACCATATTTCTGCATATTACGATTAAAATGTTGATGTGATCTTGAAATGACGGCTGTTCTTGGGAATTCGAATTCCAATTCATAGCACCACATCAAATATAAATATTTGATTGTGAGAACCCGTCGGTTACCCTTTGTTAGTTTAACGTCCTGTTTAACTAGGAGGAGCCAGCGGCCTATTGTGGACAGGTTTTCACCCCTGGTGGTGGAGGCCTGGCGGTTTGCTCCCGCTTTTCCTTTTTCTATTGGACTCATGCTTAACTGCCGTGAGTAGCCTTTAAACTTGTAGTCCACCTCCTAAGGGAGGTAGGCGTAGAAAAAAATCTCACAGTTAGCTCAGTTAATCAAGCAGTCCATGTTGTCCATACGATACTCTGCAAATGGCAATGAATTACACGCACAATATGATTGGACATTAGCCATATTTTTAGTCTGTCATTATACATACTATTACAGACTGTTGACCAGACCACACATTAGAAAGTGAAGGGACAATGCCGTTTCGGTCCGTCCTGGACCATTCTCAAGTCGATTGTGACATATTGTCACTATTAAAGACTGATTACTGTAGATCAAACGGGCTGTTGTGGTCTGCCATTTGGGGTCTCCCCCGGACACCCCCACCCGCCAGTACACTGTTAACCGCTTACAATGTTAATTTACACTGTTAATTTACCCAACGTAGCACTTTCATAAATGTAAGACCCTATTGTTAGACTTACGCTCTGGAAGTTACACATTATTAAATTTACCCATGTTACACGGACCAAGTTTAATATACAAGGTTAATCTCACCATGTTAAACTTCAAGTCATTTTAATTAAGCCTTTCAGTGCATTGTTAACTTACAATGCTAATGTTATCTCAAGGTAGTTTTCCCAGGGTAAAACTTTCACTTTTGTTAATTAGCCTTATTATACATTGAAATTAATAATTTATAATTACGTTTATTTATAATTAAATGTATTCACAGCGATTAATCTCACTAGCTTGACTGTATCAGTGAGAAAATCCGTCGGAGCCGTGCTGAGGGTTCGAACCCATGCGCTGGGTGTTCCCAGGCACAGGCGTTAACCACTAGACCACCACATGGTAGAACGATTGCAACCTGGAGTTCTACTGAACACACAAGGATTTTCTGATGATTCTACTGAAGCCGTCTAAGTACTTGGGCTGAACGGTCTCGCTTCATGCAGGTCGGCGTTCAATCCCCGACCGTCCAAGTGGATGGGTACCATTCCTTCCCTCCGTCCCCTCCCAAATCCTTATCCTGACCCCTTCTCAGTGCTATATAGTCGTAATGGCTTGGTGCTTTCACGTGATAGTCCTATTTTCCTTCTACTGAAGCCGGACGAGACGTTGACACAACCACCCCTGCATTTAGCTTCACAAGTCGGGATTCACAAGTCAAGCTTCACAAGTCGGGCTTCACAAGTCGGGCTTCACAAGTCGGGCTTCACAAGTCGGGCTTCACAAGTCAGGCTTCGCAATTCAGGCGTCACAAGTCAGGCCTGGCCTCGGGCTGAGCCTGGGGCGTGGAGGAACGCCCACAACCCCATCAAGCAGGCACTCTGGCTCCGTCATCTAGGCCTCTTCCGCCCCTGACGCTCCTCTTTCAATTAATCTCCTCTTTCAAGTCATCACACTTAGTGTGATGACTTGTGCCAAACTTATCGTTATATGGTGATAGGAGCCTCCTGTTGCTTCTGTTGTATGGTGCTACGGGTCGTCTGTTGCTCCTGTATGGATATTAGGGCTTATATGAGGCTCTTTTCATTGCGCCAGAGATTTTCTACTTCAGTTGTATGAACTGGTAAAGTGAGAGAGAAAATTTGTAGAGAAGAGTGAGAGAGAGAGATTAGGAAGAAGAGATTAGGAGAGACAAAAAGATGGATAAAGATTATGAGAGAGATTGTTAGGGAGAATGAAGGCCAAAGACTGAGATTGGAAGAGGAAAACTGGGAACGAAAGTGGGAGAGAATGAGAGGGAGAGCTAGACAGAGACTAAGGAGGGGGAGGAGGTTAGGAGAGTAGTACCGTGTACCTCTGACCATCCAGTAGGGTGGGGGAGGCGTCAGCCAGGGCCAGCGGGAAGCATTACCACGCTCGCCTCATTATGCTCGGGCCCTCCACCACCTCGTAACTGGCCATAATACTCCCTAAACTAAGACGTTGTCTCACGCAAGCCTCCAGGTCTACCTCACCTGAGACCAGATACTGACAGTCTTGGCCACGTCTTGTGAGGAAGGAACTTGTTTATATTGACGGAAATGGTCGGACTGACATGGGTAGTGTGGGTCACACATGGGTAGTGTGGGTCTCACATAGGTAGTGTGGGTCTCACATGGGTAGTGTGGGTTTCACATGGGTAGTGTGAGTCTCACACGGGTAGTGTGGGACTCACATGGGTAGTGTGGGGCTCACATGGGTAGTGTGGGTCTCACATGGGTAGTGTGGGTCTCACACGGGTAGTGTGGGAATCACATGGGTAGTGTGGGGCTCACATGGGTAGTGTGGGTCTCACATGGGTAGTGTGGGTCTCACATAGGTAGTGTGTGTCTCACATGGGTAGTGTGGGTCTCACATGGGTAGTGTGGGTCTCACATGGGTAGTGTGGGTCTCACACGGGTAGTGTGGGACTCACATGGGTAGTGTGGGGCTCACATGGATAGTGTGGGTCTCACATGGGTAGTGTGGGTCTCACATGGGGAGTGTGGGTCTCACATGGGTAGTGTGGGTCTCACACGGGTAGTGTGGGACTCACATGGGTAGTGTGGGTCTCACATGGGTAGTGTGGGTCTCACATGGGTAGTGTGGGTCTCACATGGGTAGTGTGTGTCTCACATGGGTAGTGTGGGTCTCACATGGGTAGTGTGGGTCTCACATGGGTAGTGTGGGTCTCACACGGGTAGTGTGGGAATCACATGGGTAGTGTGGGGCTCACATGGGTAGTGTGGGTCTCACATGGGTAGTGTGGGTCTCACATGGGGAGTGTGGGTCTCACATGGGTAGTGTGGGTCTCACATGGGTAGTGTGGGTCTCACACGGGTAGTGTGGGTCTCACATGGGGAGTGTGGGTCTCACATGGGTAGTGTCGGTCTCACATGGGTAGTGTGGGTCTCACATGGGTAGTGTGGGTCTCACACGGGTAGTGTGGGTCTCACATGGGGAGTGTGGGTCTCACATGGGTAGTGTGGGTCTTACATGGGTAGTGTGGGTCTCACACGGGTAGTGTGGGTCTCACATGGGGAGTGTGGGACTCACATGGGTAGTGTGGGTCTCACATGGGTAGTGTGGGTCTCACATGGGTAGTGTGGGTCTCACATGGGTAGTGTGGGTCTCACATGGGGAGTGTGGGTCTCACATGGGTAGTGTGGGTCTCACATGGGTAGTGTGGGTCTCACATGGGTAGTGTGGGGCTCACATGGGTAGTGTGGGTCTCACATGGGTAGTGTGGGGTCCCACTGGCAATACCATGCTGTAAACACATGCTGTAATATGCTGTGTTACAGCCACAATGGGCAGTGTGGGTCTGTAGTGGTTGTGTGGGCGTCTAAGGGGCACTGGGTGACAATAATGGGCAATGCGTAGCTGTAATAGGCAATAAGGGGCCGTAATGGGTTGTGTGAGTGGCCTGTGAAGAACATCCAGGGTCTGGCGCTCGTTGTTGGCGTTAGTGGCCGGCTGAACTGTACCAGAACCACCCACCTTCGTTAGTCACGTGAGCCGTTACCAGCTTCTCCAGTGTTGATAGTTCATGAACTCGGTACAGTGTGTACCGTTACCGAACAGTTTGGTACAGTGTGTACCGTTACCCAACAGTTTGGTACAGTGTGTACCGTTACCCAACAGTTTGGTACAGTGTGTGTGTACCGTTACCCAACAGTTTGGTACAGTGTGTACCGTTACCCAACAGTTTGGTACAGTGTACCGTTACCCAACAGTTTGGTACAGTGTGTACCGTTATCCAACAGTTTGGTACAGTGTGTACCGTTATCCAACAGTTTGGTACAGTGTGTACCGTTACCCAACAGTTTGGTACAGTGTGTACCGTTACCCAACAGTTTGGTACAGTGTGTGTACCGTTACCCAACAGTTTGGTACAGTATGTGTACCGTTACCCATCAGTTTGGTACAGTGTGTACCGTTATCCAACAGTTTGGTACAGTGTACCGTTACCCAACAGTTTGGTACAGTGTGTACCGTTACCCAACAGTTTGGTACAGTGTGTGTACCGTTACCCAACAGTTTGGTACAGTATGTGTACCGTTACCCATCAGTTTGGTACAGTGTGTACCGTTATCCAACAGTTTGGTACAGTGTGTACCGTTACCCAACAGTTTGGTACAGTGTGTACCGGTACCCAACAGTTTGGTACAGTGTGTAAACCTGCACATGAGTCCTGGCCACAGCTGTGGAGAGTCTGCAGGTGTGGTGGCCGCAGCCGTGGAAGAGTCTGCAGGTGTGGTGCCCCAGCTGTGGGAGAGTCTACAGGTGTGGTGCCGCAGCTGTGGAAGAGTCTGCAGGTGTGGTGACCGCAGCTGTGGAAGTCTACAGGTTTGGTGGCCACAGCTGTGGGAGAGTCTGCAGGTGTGGTGGCCGCAGGTGTGGGAGAGTCTGCAGGTGTGGTGGCCACAGCTGTGGGAGAGTCTGCAGGTGTGGTAGCCGCAGCTGTGGGAGAGTCTGCAGGTGTGGAGCCGCAGCTGTGGGAGAGTCTGCAGGTGTGGTGGCCACAGCTGTAGGAGAGTCTGCAGGTGTGGTGGCCGCAGCTGTGGGAGAGTCTGCAGGTGTGGTGGCCGCAGCTGTGGGAAAGTCTGCAGGTGTGGTGGCCGCAGCTGTGGGAGAGTCTGCAGGTGTGGTGGCCACAGCTGTGGGAGAGTCTGCAGGTGTGGTTCCGCAGCAGTGGGAGAGTCTGCAGGTGTGGTGGCTGCAGCTGTGTGAGAGTCTGCAGGTGTGGTGGCCGCAGCTGTGGGAGAGTCTGCAGGTGTGGTGCCGCAGCTGTGTGAGAGTCTGCAGGTGTGGTGGCCGCAGCTGTGGGAGAGTCTGCAGGTGTGGTGGCCACAGCTGTGGGAGAGTCTGCAGGTGTCGGAAAATCCGACACCATTTAATAATATCATACAGACAGATAATAATTGCTGTGTTGTATAAACAAGTTACCCATAGAAAATGTAACTGTAGTGGAATTTCCGTCTATAGAAAACGGGATATCATTCCACATACTGTTATAAATTCACCACCTATTATGGTGGGAATTACTCTTAAATACATTAGTCTTTGGACTTTACCATCATAAAAACATCTCATATAAATTAACTTAATTATCAGAATTAAAATAGAGTAAATGTGACCCTTCTATCACTTACTGTCATCTGGACAATGTAAGCCAGGCGTCAGGGTGAGGGAGTGGGCAGCCACTGTTTATACTGAGACCAGAGGCTTGGGAGCAATTCGGCTCCTGTTAATTTTACTTGGACGAAGTGTTATGGAAACCAAAGGTGTACCATCATCAACACGCTGTCAACAAATTCAAGTTAAGTGTTCTACCGAAACCCATTTATCTATCATTAGTGGCCATTAATGTCATTGGATAGGGTGTGCCAGTTAGAGCATAAGATCGCCTCATACTAAAGGTAATTAAGCCCAGGTCTTCATTGTTCCTTGTACAGTGTTTTCTCTGATATAGCTATCATATATTAGGATTCTGGCTTTACAGCTAGCGCCCTTTTGACAGGTCAAGACGAGGAAGCAAGACTTTGTGCACCAGTTACTGGGTGATGGAAGCTACCTCAAAGAGGATAATTTAGTGTCTACACCCTAGTTACACCTGGTGGACTAAGGCCTGCTGTACAAATAAGATAAGGAACCTTTTCAATGTATGTAGTCTAATACTGTAGTTTGTTTGGCTGCATATATATAAACTTAATTAATATAAACCCCCCTTAATGTGTAGAGGATCGATTTGTGAGATTATGAGATTATTGCAGAAATACAGTCCACTTATCATTATACAAATTGCTATCGAAGTATATAAATTAACGTAAATATAAATTCTATATAAATTCATATAAAATAAATAAATATAAATCTCACAGGTCGGTTCCCACAGCAGGTGCGGTGGCCGCAGCTTTGGGAGAGTCTGCAGGTGTGGTGGCCGCAGCTGTGAGAGAGTCTGCAGGTGTGGTGCTGCAACTGTGGGAGAGTCTGTAGGTGTGGTAGCCGCAGCTGTGGGAGAGTCTGCAAGTGTGGTGGCCGCAGCTGTGGGAGAGTCTGCAGGTGTGGTGGGCGCAGCTGTAGGAAAGTCTGCAAGTATGGTGGCCGCAGCTGTGGGAGAGTGTGCAGGTGTGGTGCCGCAGCTGTGGGAGAGTGTGCAAGTGTGGTCCCGCAGGTGTGGGAGAGTCTGCAGGTGTGGTGGCCGCAGGTGTGGGAGAGTCTTCCCCACAACACATGTGGTCACGTGGTCACATATAACATCTTCAGTGTGGTCGACCAGAACACCAAGTCCTTCCTTCTTATTCCTTGTCACCGTTGTTTTATCTTCTACTGAAAACTGGAACTAGAGTTTGACTCCGTCGGTGGACTGTCCATCACTGTCTGTGTGTACATGTTGGTCGGTACACATGTCCTCAATGACTGTCCATCACTGTCTGTGTGTACATGTTGGTCGGTACACATGTCCTCAATGACTGTCCATCACTGTCTGTGTGTACATGTTGGTCGGTACACATGTCCTCAATGACTGTCCATCACTGTCTGTGTGTACATGTTGGTCGGTACACATGTCCTCAATGACTGTCCACCACTGTCTGTGTGTACATGTTGGGCGGTACAGATGTCCTCAATGACTGTCCATCACTGTCTGTGTGTACATGTTGGTCGGTACACATGTCCCCAATGACTGTCCATCACTGTCTGTGTGTACATGTTGGTCGGTACAGATGTCCTCAATGGTTCATTATCATAAGTGAAGAGGGTTGACTCTCCTTCACTAGAGGAGAAAAACACGGAGTAGTGGATTCTCCGCGGGAGAGATCTTGAACTCCTCCTTTAGAGAGAGAGAGAGAGAGAGAGAGAGAGAGAGAGAGAGAGAGAGAGAGAGAGAGAGAGAGAGAGAGAGAGAGAGGGAGAGAGAAGGGGAAGTGTGTAATTTGTGTCAATGGACCAACATGTTTTCCTCATGTTATACCCAAAATAATGACTTCCCAATACGTCATACAGAGTGCCATAATGACAGTCCCCAGTCATAACACACACACACACACACACACAGGGAAACTATAAGGAGATAAGAAAATTCCTAACAGATATAGCATGGGAAACAGAGCTCAGGGAAAAGACGGCCCAAGATATGATCGACTACATCACGCAAAAATGCAAGGACGCATCAAACAAGTTTGTCCCAGCCCAAAAGGAAAACAGTGAAATGAAGATGAGAAACCCATGGTTTAATCAGAGATGTAGGCTAGCTAAGACGCAAAGTAAAAGGGCATGGAGAAACTATAGGAATAACAGGACACTGGAGAGCAGAGAAAGATACCAGAATGCCAGGAATGAATATGTCAAGATGAGAAGAGAGGCAGAAAGACAACTGAATGTGAGGAACTGAATAAGAAGTTCCAAGAGGTCTTCACCTTAGACCAAGGAGAAATCCCAGAGATAAGAGAGGGAATAGCTAACCAGGAACCACTGGAAGAGTTTGAGATTACCAGCGGGGAAGTAAGGAAGTGTTTACTAGAGTTGGATGTGACAAAGGCTATAGGCCCAGATGGAATCTTTCCTTGGATACTAAAGGAAGGAGCAGAAGAACTGTGCCTCCCACTCTCCATAGTGTATAACAAATCACTGGCAACAGGGGAACTGCCAGAAATTTGGAAATCTGCTAACGTAGTCCCGATATACAAGAAAGGAGATAGAAAGGATGCACTGAATTACAGGCCAGTGTCCCTAACCTGCATACCATGCAAGCTGATGGAGAAGATTGTGCGAAGAAAGCTAGTGGAGCACCTGGCGAGACGTTACGAGTGGAGTCCCGCAGGGGTCAGTCCTTGGACCTATACTGTTTCTGATATATGTAAATGATCTCCCAGAGGGTATAGAATCGTTTCCCTCAATGTTTGCCGATGATGGAAAAATTATGAGGAGGATTGAAACTGAGGACGATAGTAGGAGGCTACAAGATGACCTAGACAGACTGAGTGAATGGTCCAACAAATGGCTGTTAAAGTTCAACCCGAGTAAATGCAAAGTAATGAAACTAGGCAGTGGAAATAGGAGGCCAGACACAGGATACAGAATAGGAGGTGAAGTACTCAATGAAACGAATAGAGAGAAAGATCTAGGAGTTGATATCACACCAAACCTGTCTCCTGGAGCCCACTTAAAAAGAATAACGTCTGCGGCATATGCGAGGCTGGATAACATCAGAACAGCGTTCAGGAACCTGTGTAAGGAATCATTCAGAATCTTGTTTACCACATATGTAAGACCAATCCTGGAGTATGCGGCCCCAGCATGGAGCCCGTACCTTGTCAAGCACAAGACGAAGCTGGAAAAAGTTCAGAGGTATGCCACTAGACTAGTCCTAGTACTAAGAGGCAAGAGTTACGAGGAAAGGCTGCAGGAAATGCACCTTACGACACTAGAAGCCCGAAGAGTAAGGGGAGACATGATCACTACCTTCAATATCCTCGAGAGAATCGACAGGGTATACAGGGAAAAACTATTCAACAGTGGTAGTACGCGAACAAGGGGACACAGGTCGAATCTGAGTACCCACATGAGAAACAGGGACGGTAGAAAGAACTTTTTCAGTGTCAGAGTAGTTAACAGGTGGAATGCATTAGGCAGTGATGTGGTGAAAGCTGACTCCATACAGAGTCTCAAATATAGGTATGATAGTGCCCAGTAGGCTCAGGAATCTGTACACCAGTTGATTGACCGTCGAGAGGCGGGACCAAAGAGCCAAAGCTTAATCCCGCAAGCACAAATAGGTGAGTACTCACACATCACACGCACACACACACACACACTGGGAGACAGAAGAGTTAGAGGGGACATGATCACCACATGCAAGATTCTCAGAGGGATTGATAGGGTAGATAAGGACAGACTATTTAACACAAGGGGCACACGCACTAGGGGACACAGGTGGAAACTGAGTGCCCAAATGAGCCGCAGAGATATTAGAAAGATTTTTTTCAGTGTCAGAGTAGTAGACAAATGCAATGCATTATTAAATGATGTGGTGGAGGCTGACTCCATGCACAGTTTCAAGTGTAGATATGATAGGGCCCAGTAGGCTCAGGAACCTGTACACCAGTGCACAGTTGAGAGGCGGGATCAAAGAGCCAGAGCTCGACCCCCACAAGCACAACAACTAGGATAGTGTTCACAAACACAAACATACACACACACACACACACACACACACACACACACACACACACACATACAAGGGGATAGACAGGAGGCACTGAACTACAGGCCAGTGTCCCTAACCTGCATATCATGCAAGCTGATGGAGAAGATTGTGTGAATAAAGCTAGTGGAGCATTTGGAGCGAAGGAACTTTGTAACACAGTATCAACATGGGTTCAGGGATGGCAGGTCCTGCCTCACAGGGTTACTTGAATTCTACGACCAGGCAACAAAAATAAGGCAAGAAAGAGAAGGGTGGGCAAACTGTATATTTTTGGATTGTCAGAAAGCCTTTGATACAGTGCCACACAAGAGGCTAGTGAGAAAGCTGGAGATGTAGGCTGGAGTGAAAGGGAAGGTACTCCAGAGGATAAAAGAGTACCTAAGCAACAGGAGACAACGTGTCTGTGTGAGGGGTGAGGTCTCAGATTGGCGAGACGTTACAAGTGGAGTCTCGCAGGGGTCAGTCCTTGAACCTATACTGTTTCTGGGATATGTAAATGATCTCCCAGAGGGTATAGATTCGTTCCTCTCAATGTTTGCCGACGATGCAAAAATTATGAGGAGGACTGAAACAGAGGATGATAGTAGGAGGCTACAAGATGACATAGACAGATTTAGTGAGTGGTCCAACAAATGGCTGTTGAAGTTCAAGCCGAGTAAATGCAAAGTAATAAAACTAGGAAGTGGAAACAGGAGGTCAGACACAGGATACAGAATAAGAGATGAAGTACTTAATGAAACAGAGAGAAAGATCTAGGAGTTGATATCACACCAAACCTGTTTCCTGAAGCCCACATAAAAAGAATAACGTCTGCGGCATATGCGAGGCTGGCTAACATCAGAACAGCGTCCAGGAACCTGTGTAGGGAATAATTCAGAATCTTGTACCACCACATACACCGTAAGACCAATCCTGGAGCATGTGGCCCCAGCATGGAGCCCGTACCTTGTCAAGCACAAGACGAAGCTGGAAAAAATCCAAAGGTATGCTACTAGACTAGTCCCAGAACAAAGAGGCATAATTTATGAGGAAAGGCTGCTGGAAATGCACCTTACGACCCAGGAGGACCGAAGAGTACGGGGAGACATGATCACAACCTACAAAATCTCCAGAGGAATCGACCGGGTAAACAAGGATAAACTATTCAACACTGGTGGGGCGCGAACAAGGGGACACAGTTGGAAACTGAGTACCCACATGAGCCACAGGAACATTAGAAGGAACTTTTTCAGTGTCAGAGTAGTTAACGGATGGAATGCATTAGTCAGTGATGTGATGGAGGCTGACTCCATACACAGTTTCAAATGTAGATATGATAGAGCCCAGTAGACTCTGGAACCTGTACACCAGTTGATTGACAGTTGAGAGGCGGGACCAAAGAGCCAAAGCTCAACCCCCGCAAGCACAAATAGGTGAGTACACACACACACACACACACTCGCGCTTGCGCCCGCGCACGCACACACTCTGGATATTACCTAGCTGAATTCTTGTTCCCCTTTTCATTAAATAAATTCCTAATAACAGTGAGACCCAGTTTAATTATATTCTCACCAACTCTATTACGGAACCGTTGTGTACCGGTCAAGTTTCGCTCATATCAAACAAACTCTGCGAAGTCCGCATATTGAAATAAAATTTTGTTTTGTCGTATATCGTGTACGATACACCTATCTGCTCCCACCTGCAAAACATTGTATGTGAGCGATATTCAATGTTTATAATTTCATTGAGATATACATTGTATACATTGTATATCGCAATGAAATCACAATGGCGAGTTATATAAATGAAAATAATTTTAACGCAATGAAGTGACTTAAACTCTGTGATGATTCCTGACACCTGGCTTCACAGACTCGGCCACCATGGTGTAACAAGTCGACCAACACAAGACTACTGAATTGTCTTGGGTTGGGAGGTTCACTGGGAGGTTCTGGAGGCCCTGAACAGGAGTCCAACCAGGGTGTTCCCCTCGACCCGACCACACTCTGGCCTAGAGTAATGGCGTCCACACTCAACACAATGGAGCTGAAGTCGCTCAATTGCTTCAAAATTATTTTTATTGATATATCACACCATTGTGAGGTCATTGGGATCTGAGTGGGGGCGTAAGTGTGTGAATGCAGAGTACCCATTCTAGCGGGTACTGGTCTAGTCTACCCATTCTAGCGGGTACTGGTCTAGTCTACTCATTCTAGCGGGTACTGGTCTAGTCTACCCATTCTAGCGGGACAGCGGAACGGGTACTCTGTACCCGTTCCGTTGGGTGCGGAATGAATCGCTGGGTGTTCGATTTTTGGCTTCGTCTCATGTTGGGTCAAAGTTTGCTATCCACCATCACCCCTAAAAAGAGTCAATCTCTGGCAAGGTCGTTCAAAATTTACGAAATCTTAAACAGTCATATTTTCGACAGAATATAAGATAAGAATCCTGGGCTTTGCTTCCCGTTCCAAGTCATTGATTTTCCTTGTGTGTTCATAAGTATTCATGCGATATAATGAAATTAATAACAGACTTCGTTTCGTGGAACAATGTTTCTTGTATTGTAAAATAGATAATACTTTGAACAAATCCACAAGGGCCGTGATGAGGGTTCGAACCTACGCACGGGATGTCCCCCAGCTACTCCTTAGTCAACTGTACTAAGACATGGTCAAAAGAATTGGAACCTGGAGTGCTACTGCCCTCACGAGGATCGGGAAGCTTCTCCGAAGCCTAACAGGGGTTTTACACACCGGATAGATATATTTTGATATATTCATATTCCATCTTGATATATCACGTTATAGTGATTTCTGTGTGTATAGATAATATTTTGTCTTATTCCACATCTTACAGCTAGTCTTGTTATCCACCTCACTTGCAGTTGTAAGCTAATACTTCACGTTCCGAGCGTACCAGGGATGCATTTCTTCCAAACTTGAGTCATCTGTAATACTTAACTATTGATGTGTATCAACAAATTTATTTTATGTGTGAAACTTGTTTTATAGTATTAAATTCAGCCCACTATTACTATACTACACACAGAGATCACAATAGCGTGATGCATCAGATGAACAAATCCACAAGGGCCGTGATGAATGTTCGAAATTACCTCCGAGAGGATCCCAGAAGCGCCTTAATCGACTGAGCTACGACATGGTCAAAAAAATTGCAACCGGGAAATCAACTTGACCTGCCACGGATCCTGCAGTCTCTCCGAGAGTCTCTCCAAGTCTCTCTCTGGAGAGACTGCAGCATCCATGGTAGGTCAAGTGGATTTCCCAGTTGCAATTCTTTTGACCATGTCGTTGCTCAGTCGATTAAGGCGCGCCTGGGGTCCTCTCGGACGAAGGTTCGAACCCTCGTCACAGCCCTTGTAGATTTGTTTAAGACATACTAGTTAACTATTAAGACACAAAGACAGCCAGATATATTACAATAACTGTTATTCAACAGTTTATATGAGTGTGTATGTTTAACTTCATAACATATATATTAAAATGTTAGAGATCTTACCATATTGAGATGGTATTAACTATTTGTCTTTAACTCCTCTCTAGGACAGGTTAGTATAGCGTGGCTACAGTGACTAGACTTTCTGTGGGAGACATATTGACAAATGTTTTGTTTGTTTCGCTGAATAGCCTTAAATTATATTGAACAACAGAGTTCCATAACCTGTGAGGGATGTTGAAGATGGAGGGGCGGGGTTTACGGGAGGTGGGTCACCATAGATAACTTACAGGACACTGCAGTGATGGGCAGTCAGTCACTCACCTGAGTGTTGAGCCCCCAGTGTTGTTAGTACTGGAGCAGGTGTTGTTGCCAGTGTTATTAGTACTGCAGCAGGTGTTGTTGCCAGTGTTGTTAGTACTGCAGCAGGTGTTGTTGCCAGTGTTATTAGTACTGCAGCAGGTGTTGTTGCCAGTGTTGTTAGTACTGCAGCAGGTGTTGTTGCCAGTGTTGTTAGTACTGCAGCGGGTGTTGTTGCCAGTGTTGTTAGTACTGCAGCAGGTGTTGTTGCCAGTGTTGTTAGTACTGCAGCAGGTGTTGTTGCCAGTGTTATTAGTACTGCAGCAGGTGTTGTTGCCAGTGTTGTTAGTACTGCAGCAGGTGTTGTTGCCAGTGTTGTTAGTACTGCAGCGGGTGTTGTTGCCAGTGTTGTTAGTACTGCAGCAGGTGTTGTTGCCAGTGTTGTTAGTACTGCAGCAGGTGTTGTTGCCAGTGTTATTAGTACTGCAGCAGGTGTTGTTGCCAGTGTTGTTAGTACTGCAGCAGGTGTTGTTGCCAGTGTTATTAGTACTGCAGCAGTTGTTGTTGTCAGTGTTGTTAATACTGCAGCGGGTGTTGTTGCCAGTGTTGTTAGTACTGCAGGTGTTGCCAGTGTTATTAGTACTGCAGCAGGTGTTGTTGCCAGTGTTGTTAGTACTGCAGCAGGTGATGTTGCCAGTGTTGTTAGTACTGCAGCAGGTGTTGTTGCCAGTGTTATTAGTACTGCAGCAGGTGTTGTTGCCAGTGTTGTTAGTACTGCAGCAAGTGTTGTTGCCAGTGTTGTTAGTACTGCAGCGGGTGTTGTTGCCCGTGTTGTTAATACTGCAGCGGGTGTTGTTGCCAGTGTTGTTAGTACTGCAGCGGGTGTTGTTGCCAGTGTTGTTAATACTGCAGCGGGTGTTGTTGCCAGTGTTGTTAGTACTGCAGGTGTTGCCAGTGTTATTAGTGCTGCAGCAGGTGTTGTTGCCAGTGTTGTTAGTACTGCAGCAGGTGTTGTTAGTACTGCAGCAGGTGTTGTTGCCAGTGTTGTTAGTACTGCAGGTGTTGCCAGTGTTATTAGTACTGCAGCAGGTGTTGTTGCCAGTGTTGTTAGTACTGCAGCAGGTGTTGTTGCCAGTGTTGTTAGTACTGCAGCAGGTGTTGTTGCCAGTGTTATTAGTACTGCAGCAGGTGTTGTTGCCAGTGTTGTTAGTACTGCAGCAGGTGTTGTTACCAGTGTTGTTAGTACTGCAGCGGGTGTTGTTGCCAGTGTTGTTAATACTGCAGCGGGTGTTGTTGCCAGTGTTGTTAGTACTGCAGGTGTTGCCAGTGTTATTAGTACTGCAGCAGGTGTTGTTGCCAGTGTTGTTAGTACTGGAGCAGGTGTTGTTGCCAGTGTTGTTAGTACTGCAGCAGGTGTTGTTGCCAGTGTTATTAGTACTGCAGCAGGTGTTGTTGCCAGTGTTGTTAGTACTGCAGCAGGTGTTGTTGCCAGTGTTGTTAGTACTGCAGCGGGTGTTGTTGCCAGTGTTGTTAGTACTGCAGCGGGTGTTGTTGCCAGTGTTGTTAGTACTGCAGCAGGTGTTGTTGCCAGTGTTGTTAGTACTGCAGCGGGTGTTATTGCCAGTGTTGTTAATACTGCAGCGGGTGTTGTTGCCAGTGTTGTTAGTACTGCAGGTGTTGCCAGTGTTATTAGTACCTCAGCAGGTGTTGTTGCCAGTGTTGTTAGTACTGCAGCAGGTGTTGTTGCCAGTGTTATTAGTACTGCAGCAGGTGTTGTTGCCAGTGTTATTAGTACTGCAGCAGGTGTTGTTGCCAGTGTTGTTAGTACTGCAGCAGGTGTTGTTGCCAGTGTTATTAGTACTGCAGCAGGTGTTGTTGCCAGTGTTATTAGTACTGCAGCAGGTGTTGTTGCCAGTGTTGTTAGTACTGCAGCGGGTGTTGTTGCCAGTGTTGTTAATACTGCAGCGGGTGTTGTTGCCAGTGTTGTTAGTACTGCAGGTGTTGCCAGTGTTATTAGTACTGCAGCAGGTGTTGTTGCCAGTGTTGTTAGTACTGCAGCGGGTGTTGTTGCCAGTGTTGTTAGTACTGCAGCGGGTGTTGTTGCCAGTGTTGTTAGTACTACAGGTGTTGCCAGTGTTATTAGTACTGCAGCAGGTGTTGTTGCCAGTGTTGTTAGTACTGCAGCAGGTGTTGTTGCCAGTGTTATTAGTACTGCAGCAGGTGTTGTTGCCAGTGTTATTAGTACTGCAGCGGGTGTTGTTGCCAGTGTTGTTAGTACTGCAGCAGGTGTTGTTGCCAGTGTTATTAGTACTGTGAGATTTTTTCTACGCCTACCTCCCTTAGGAGGTGGACTACAAGTTTAAAGGCTGCTCACGGCAGTTAAGCATGAGTCCAATAGAAAAAGGAAAAGCGGGAGCAAACCGCCAGGCCTCCACCACTAGGGGTGAAAACCTGTCCACAATAGGCCGCTGGCTCCTCCTAGTTAAACAGGACGTTAAAACAAATAAAGGGTAACCGACGAGTTCTCACAATCAAATATTTATATTTGATGTGGCGCTATGAATTGGAATTCGAATTCCCAAGAACAGCCGTCATATCAAGATCACATCAACATTTAATCGTAATATGCAGAAACATGTGTGGAATAATATGGTTGAAGGGTTGACAACAAAGACCGTTTTCTATAACATAACAATTTATTAATAACAAGAGACTAACTACTACATTACCGAGTTTACATTACGTTAATGTCCATCCAGTGGCACGATAACAAACAGCTAAATAGCAACCCTTGCTGTGCGGCTGCATACTGAACTAACCTGAACACAGGTGTGTCCACTGATGACGCAATATTGCAAATCAAAGAAAAATATCACAGACTAAGTTACACCACAGCGAATGGTTACGTTATTGTCCATCCAGTGGCAATTGCAACACAGCTATTCAACAGCCCCTCGAGAAATGATGTAACACTGTAAAAGGTGTTTGGTTTAGTTGTATTTAAAATACATAGAGATACATGAGTCACAGACAAGGATTTGACAGTCGCCATTCTGGCGGCCTGAATCTCACACCTCTAAGAGTTAATGACCACCAAGTGACCTGAGGTCAGATCATGCGAATTTCACCTTGCTTCTGCTAAACTTATAATTGGAGCCTGGTAGCCTTCAAACATGCCGACGTTTAAGGAGTGGCTTGGTAGAACGCCTGAGGCTATCTACTTGTGGGCGGAGTTAGTTACTAGGTTCCCCAATATATACTCAGAGAGCAGAGCATAGAAACAGAGAAGAACAACAGCCAGCAGAGGAGAGAAGACGGCCTAGCAGGGAGGCTGTCGGCCGGCAGGGCGGGACAGTCTCTGTCAACTACAGAACCCCCCCTTCTATCCAGCTATAGGCAGACACTTGGTGAGTTGAGCATTAAGGTGACTTGGTCGTGTTTACATATGTTGTGTGATGATCAGGGACAGTCAGTTGTAGGGTTCTCAAATTCTTGGATGATGACTCACTTTGCATATTAAACTGGAACATTTGAATTGCTTAAATTATGATAGTTATCATGTGAAATATAATTGAATTTATTATTTAAATTGCCTTTAACTTGGTTCCCTAGAGTTTTTGAGTTGAGGTGAGAAAGCCTCTGTGGTTACTGGTTCATGATATTAATGAGTACATGTTTGGAGTTGATACATGGTAATAACATCTTTTGAGAATATTTTGATACAGACAAGTTCCATTCATTGTCTTGTATGTAATGGTCTTGAATGGATGGTGGCAGCATTTCTTATTTCTTCTTCTACTATTTATTTCTTCTACTACTACCTACTCTTCTACTTCTACTATCGACTCTTCTACTTCTACCTATCTACACCTCTCCCTCCACCCCTTTCCAGGCTCTCACTTTCAACTAATGACCCTCCTCGCTCCTCCCACCTCTCTACCTCTCACCCCAAACCCTCACTAATTACTTCACTATTCTTCTCTTTCCTTTCGTTTCTCTTATACGTTTGTGGCAGTGAAATGTGTTCTAGAGTTCTCTCTAGAGTTTCGGATAGCTGATCAAGTTACTGCGCCTTGTAGTCTTAGCATCTAGGTAGTCAAATACCTAGGTTACAAGGTGTTAAACGAGAGAGGTTGCCTTAGGAACTATGAGAGTGCTCTAGAATAGTTAGCTAACTGGGGACGGGATAACGGACTAGAGAGAGCTGTTTCCCCCGGCCTCGTTAGTTAACTGGGGGGTGGAATAATGGGCAAGAGAGAGAGCCATTTCCCCCACCCCTGTTACAATGACAGCAGGCTCCATCCTGCTGACATTTCGGGCTGACAAGTGAACTAACTGAACAATGATGCCCACTGGAGACACAAGCATGCAATCAATAGTGACAGCTTACACTATGACAATAGGGTTTCCCTGACAGCTTACTCTAATCACAAGCTTAAGGGTCCTTCCGCCCCCCAGGAGAGACCCACGTAACTAGGCGGGTAGTCCAACAGTGACTCCCCCCTATCACAACCCAGTGTGAACACTCTTTGCAACTCCCTACAAGAAGTTGCACTGTAAACAGAAACAAAGACAGGCAGGGCGGGATTCTGGGACACAGCTCCACAAATCCCTAGATTACTCTACTCTCGTCACCAGATGACAACCAAAAAGAAATTGCCTTAATCAATACATTGATTATGTGATTAATTACGTTAATTGACTGATCGCAGCAGCCAGCAACAAAGTACTACGGTAATCACAAACAATTGTCTCTCATAGACAACAACATGATGGTACTCTACATTAATCCTCAACACTTGTTTCTCTCAATACAAGTCATCTCTGTTAACAATAACTCGAACTCTTATATTACATCACACTTGACTCCTAGCAAGTATTCAGTGAATAATCTTAATTAAGGTCAAACGAACCACTAATTACATCCCCATTGAGTTACGTTAACTAAGCCTACCCTAACTTGGTAGCTTCTCAACAGTCTGTGTCTAAAAATTACTAGTGAGTGTTAATTACCCTAATTAACTCCGAGCAATTAATTAACTGTCACCAGGACCGATAATTAATCATCCATAAATTCGTCTCACTCCGCACTGCCTAAGCAGGTCTCATCAAACACTGTGAATTTACGGGAAAGGAGTTAATTACCCCTAATTTAACATGAGTGCAATTAATCCACTGTCCTCAGACAGGATATGATTAATACAAGGATTTATGCTAGCTCCATGACCTCGCTTTACCGAGTTATCTAAGCCCACCAGACTCCAGACGTTAATTATTCCACCAATTATCATGAGCCACTAAATGCTATACCATGAAAGGTAATTAGTCCCGAGCAAATTCCGTTAACACAAATACTGACAGACTCTGACAGATCCTCTCCCACTACGTGAATCCATGATGAGAAGGCTAATTACATAATTAGCTAGAGTGGTCAATTAGTTGTCACACGGACAATTAATTGTTCCCGAGACGTATCTCACTCAAGCTCAACACTGTTCTCCCATAACAGCCCTCACTCACTCAACAATAAGTGTGCACCCCTTATCCAGTTAATTTCCTCTATTATTAACTCACTGAATCCTTAAGTCCTCAACACAACTTAAAGAAACAAAGTAACCCCAGTGTTACATAGGTCACACTACAATGGCATGCAACAACACAAATGCACTGCTCACATACGGTTGCGGCTACTGCAACTCGTTAATTACTGTGCCCACACAATAATGACACACGGTTGTGCAACAACAAGAGTATACCAATATTACTGCCCCTCTTATCTTGCAACCGTTGCAAAGGACTACTGTGAACACACACTTACCTCAGCAAGGCAATTAACCAAACAACTGCCTGCTCTCATTAAGTACTGCAAATTCCTCTGAATAATCCTGGAGGTCCCTTAAACCCTCAACACCCAGGGCAACCCAGGGCAGCAATATCGTATAAACTGATAACAATACTGCACAAACCTGCAACATAATGATGCCGTCAGCATACCCCACATGCTAATGACATCATTAGGCAATCAGTCAGCAATCACATCTACTGACTCACCACAAAACACAGTACATAAAACATGCAAATGAACACATAGAAATGGCATTCACATAATCAATGAAAATTATTTCATCAGGTAAATGTAACTCTAACTACACAGACCTCAGGGTATCCACTGACATCCCTGCAACATAATGATTATAATTATTCATGCTGGTACTCCATCGCACTAATCCAGTCTGACCGATTATATAGAATCGACAACTGGATCATTTATATGGTAAATCTCTACACTGACCGGTTATATACTCGAGTCAGTCTACACACTTATATACATTATAATACTACAGTGTGGTCCCATGTACAACATCCATCTCCAGGTACCGCCCTACCAGTCACCTGGACGTGCCACTGACAGCTGTCTCTCAGCTGCTTCCCTAGCCTGGCAGGGCTAAGGGACAACACAGCTTTACCGAGAATATCTCCTAAAACTGAGACACTGTTACATTCTGACTATTGTATTCACGTTTTCCTCTCATTTCACTCATTTCCCAGGTCACTACCTACTCCTCGGGAGCTTGATGGTAAAGTTCATAATATTTCAGCACAAGAGGAGGGATATTGGACGAAGAAATATAGTTCACTGTTGTTTTAAACATGTAGTCCAAACCTTCCTCAAACCCACCCAATGTTCACTTAATCTCTCCCGCTTTCTCTGTAAACATTACAGCCACTGGCATAGGCCAACAGTGTAGACCCTCCATGAAGGCCCACCCTATAGACCCACCGTGTAGACCCACCGTGTAGGCCCACCATGTAGACCCACCGTGTAGGCCCACCGTGTAAGCTCATCGTGTTGGCCCACTGTGTAGACTCACCGTGTAGACCCACTGTGTAGGCCCACCGTGTAGGCCCACCATGTAGACCCACCGTGTAGGCCCACTATGTAGACCCACCGTGTTGGCCCACCGTGTAGACTCACCGTGTAGACCCACTGTGTAGACCCACCGTGTAGGCCCACCACGTAGACCCACCGTGTAAGCTCATCGTGTTGGCCCACCGTGTAGACTCACCGTGTAGACCCACCGTGTAGGCCCACCGTGTAGGCCCACCATATAGGTCCACCGTGTAAGACCACTGTGTAGGCCCACCGTGTAGGCCCACCGTGTAGGCCCACCATGTAGGTCCACCGTGTAGGCTCACCGTGTAGGCCCACAATGTAAGACCAGCGTGTAGGCCCACCGTGTAGGCCCACCGTGTAGGTCCACCGTGAAGGCCCACTGTGTAGACCCACCGCGTAGGACCAGCGTGTAGGCCCACCGTGTAAGACCACCATGTAGGTCCACCGTGTAGACCCACCGTGTAGGCCCACCGTGTAAGATCACCGTATAGGTCCACCGTGTAAGATCACCGTGTAGGCCCACCGTGTAGTCCCACCGTGTAGGCCCACCGTGTAGTCCCACCGTGTAAGACCACCGTGTACGTCCACCGTGTAGGCCCACTTTGTAAGACCACCGTGTAGGTCCACCGTGTAGACCCACAGTGTAAGACCACCGTGTAGTCCCACCGTGTAGGCCCACCGTGTAGGTTCACCTGTAGGCCCACCGTGTAGATCCACCGTGTAGGTTCACCTGTAGGCCCACCGTGTAGGCCCACCGTGTAGGTTCACCAGTAGGCCCACCGTGTAAGACCACAGTGTAGGCCCACCGTGTAAGCCAACCGTGTAGGCCCACCGTGTAGACCCACCGTGTAGGCCCACTGTGTAGGCCCACCGTGTAAGACCACCGTGTAGGCCCACCGTGAAGGTCCACCGTGTAAGACCACCGTGTAGGCCCACCGTGTAGGCCCACCATGTAGGTCAGTAGTAGGGATGACAAGCCACAGGTCATTTTTTTTTCTGGGGGAAAAAATTACCTGTGGCATGTCAGGGTTTTCAGGTGAATTTGGGGAGTCACAGATTGGAAAAAGTTACCTGTGGCATGTCAGGGTTTTCAGTTGAATTTGGGGAGTCACAGATTGGAAAAAGTTACCTGTGGCATGTCAAGGTTTTCAGGGGAATTTGGGGAGTCACAGATTTGGAAGTAAGGAATTCTTATGAGAAAAATAATTTCCGAGATCTTAGAAGTTTGTTAAGCGTTCTTATGAGGAAAATAAGTAGGAAAATCTTTAAGAAATTTTTTAGAAAATATCGTGTTTGTGTCACATCATTTCAAAGTAAACCCTACGGACATAGTTTGCCTGTTTTCAACTTCTGAAATATCGTGTTTATGGCACAGGGTTTTCAGGTAGATTTAAAAATATCGTGTTTGTGTCTTCAGGTGTTCCAGGTGAATTTGGCCAGTCACAGATTTGGAGTTAAGGAATTCTTATGAGGAAAATCTTAAAGAAAATTTTTAGAAAATATCGTGTTTGTGTCACATCATTTCAAAGTAAACTCTACGGACATAGTTTGCCTGTTTTCAACTTCTGAAATATCGTGTTTATGGCACAGGGTTTTCAGATAGATTTTAAAATATCGTGTTTGTGTCTTCAGGTGTTCCAGGTGAATTTGGCCAGTCACAGATTTGGAGTTAAGGAATTCTTATGAGGAAAATAATTTCTGAGATTTTAAAAGTTTGCTAACTGGTCTTATGAGGGAAACTCAAATTTTTCAGAGTTCAGTTTTAAGAAAATATTTCAGAGCTTCAAATAATCATAGAAGTTTAAGAACACATAGAAATGGCATTCACATAATCAATGAAAATTATTTCATCAGGTAAATGTAACTCTAACTACACAGACCTCAGGGTATCCACTGACATCCCTGCAACATAATGATTATAATTATTCATGCTGGTACTCCATCGCACTAATCCAGTCTGACCGATTATATAGAATCGACAACTGGATCATTTATATGGTAAATCTCTACACTGACCGGTTACATACTCGAGTCAGTCTACACACTTATATACATTATAATACTACAGTGTGGTCCCATGTACAACATCCATCTCCAGGTACCGCCCTACCAGTCACCTGGACGTGCCACTGACAGCTGTCTCTCAGCTGCTTCCCTAGCCTGGCAGGGCTAAGGGACAACACAGCTTTACCGAGAATATCTCCTAAAACTGAGACACTGTTACACTCTGACTATTGTATTCACGTTTTCCTCTCATTTCCCAGGTCACTACCTACTCCTCGGGAGCTTGATGGTAAAGTTCATAATATTTCAGCACAAGAGGAGAGATATTGGACGAAGAAATATAGTTCACTGTTGTTTTAAACATGTAGTCCAAACCTTCCTCAAACCAACCCAATGTTCACTTAATCTCTCCCGCTTTCTCTGTAAACATTACAGCCACTGGCATAGGCCAACCGTGTAGACCCACCATGAAGGCCCACCCTATAGACCCACCGTGTAGACCCACCGTGTAGGCCCACCGTGTAAGCTCATCGTGTTGGCCCACCGTGTAGACTCACCGTGTAGACCCACCGTTTAGGCCCACCGTTTAGGCCCACCGTGTAGGCCCACCATGTAGGTCCACCGTGTAAGACCACTGTGTAGGCCCACCGTGTAGGACCACCGTGTAGGCCGACCATGTAGGTCCACCGTGTAGGCCCACCGTGTAGGCCTACAATGTAAGACCACCGTGTAGGCCCACCGTGTAGGCCCACCGTGTAAGACCACCGTGTAGGCCCACCGTGTAGGTTCACCGTGTAGGTCCACCGGGTAGGCCCACCGTGTATGACCACCGTGTAGGCCCACCGTGTAAGCCAACCGTGTAGGCCCACCGTGTAGGCCCACCGTTTAGGCACACAGTGTAAGACCACCGTGTAGGCCCACCGTGCAGGTCCACCGTGTAGGCCCACCGTTTAGGCCCACCGTGAAGGACCACCGTGTAGGCCCACCGTGTAGGCCCACCATGTAGGTCAGTAGTAGGGATGACATGCCACAGGTCATTTTTTTTTCTGGGGGAAAAAATTACCTGTGGCATGTCAGGGTTTTCAGGTGAATTTGGGGAGTCACAGATTGGAAAAAGTTACCTGTGGCATGTCAAGGTTTTCAGGTGAATTTGGGGAGTCACAGATTTGGAAGTAAGGAATTCTTATGAGAAAAATATTTTCCGAGATCTTAGAAGTTTGTTAAGCATTCTTATGAGGAAAATAAGTAGGAAAATATTTAAGAAATTTTTTAGAAAATATCGTGTTTGTGTCACATCATTTCAAAGTAAACTCTACGGACATAGTTTGCCTGTTTTCAACTTCTGAAATATCGTGTTTATGGCACAGGGTTTTCAGATAGATTTTAAAATATCGTGTTTGTGTCTTCAGGTGTTCCAGGTGAATTTGGCCAGTCACAGATTTGGAGTTAAGGAATTCTTATGAGGAAAGTAATTTCTGAGATTTTAAAAGTTTGCTAACCGGTCTTATGGGGGAAACTCAAATTTTTCAGAGTTCAGTTTTAAGAAAATATTTCAGAGCTTCAAATAATCATAGAAGTTAATTTATATGTTTATGATCGAATTTGTAAAAAGACCATTTTCAGAGAATATTGTCTAAGATGTTTTGTTAAGGAAAACAGACAACTTAGCCATAACATTTAGTTTTATATCGATTTACGGCTATTTCACCTGTAAAAACCAAAATTGAACAGAGCCCAGTTATAGACAGAATTTCGTCAGAGACCATTTTATACCTAAAAATGAACAGAGTCCACTTTGTGAGCAAAATTAGTCAGAGACAGTTTTAAGCTCAAATTTCATCAGAGTCCAATTATCAACAGAAATTCGCCAGTCTACTTTGAGAGCAAAATTAGTCAGAGACAGTTTTAAGCTCAAATTTCATCAGAGTCCTGTAATCTGTGAAAATTTGACAGAGTCCATTTTATACCCAATTTTCGTCAGAGTCCAGTTTATGCTCAAATTCGCCAGAGTCTACTTTGAGAGCAAAATTCATCAGAGTCCAGTTCTTGATCGAAATTAATCAGAGTCCAATTGAAGACCCAAATTTGACAGAGACCACATTTTCGCTACTAGCAGTCCAAATTTCCTGAAATTTTTACCCTCTGTATTTCAGACACAGTAAATAAGATCAAAACAGTTATCGAGCTCCAGCTCTCGTCCCCCACCTTAGTTCTCTCTCGTATATTTGTAAATAACCCATCAATTTCCCTGAAATTTTTACCCTCTTTATTTCAGACACCGTAAATAAGATCAAAACAGTTATCGAGCTCTAGCTCTCGTCCCCCACCTTAGTTCTCTCTCGTATATTTGTAAATAACCCATCAATTTCCCTAAAATTTTACCCCTCTGTATTTCAGACATAGTAAATAAGATGTAAACAATTATAAAACTCTAGCTCTTGTCCTCTATCCAAGTTCACTCCTGTAAATTCATTACTATCAGTCCAAATCCCCCTGAGATTTAAACACCCAACTACATTTTCAGACATAGTAAATAAAAACCAGTTCAGTTATCAAGTTTCAACTCTTGTGCCCCAGCTTTGTTCATTTTGTACAAGTTCTTTATTTTCCAACTAAATCACCCCGAGATTTAAGATCACCTTATTTCTAACGTAGTAAAATTAATCTGGACATTAGCCAAGCTCCATTTCCTCAGTCTTAGATCATCGAACATAATTATATCCGATCAAGTCCCTCTCCAGCCTATCTGTTTATCAGAGTAATCACCTTACCATTCTCATCCCCAACGTATCCAAACCTTCAATAATCATACTGTATTTGCAAATTTTCTCTATATACAGCTGTGTTCTTCACATTTTTTTTCGTGTTTTCTGTGTTCATTCCATGTTCTACAAATGCTCACAGCATGCACAGTTCAATTTTTTTCACCTGTTTTTCTCATTTTTTCTGTATTCTACCATTTTCCCCATAAGTTCTCTATGCTCTTTGTCATGTTTTCATGTACATCATATGTTCGCTGTATAACTTTTATACTCAATATTCATGTTCTCAATGTTCTTAGCTTATTCTTCACATTTTTCCATGTTTTCTGTGATTATTCCATGTTCTACAAATGTTCACAGCATGCTCAGTTCAATTTTTTTCACCTGTTTTTTCTCATTTTTTCTTTTTTCTACCATTTTCCCCGTATGTTCTCTATGTTCTTTGTCATGTTTTCATGTACATCATATGTTCTCTGTATAACTTTTATACTCAATATTCATATTCCCTGCATGTTCACTCTATTCATCAACTTTTTCTTACATGTTTTCTGTGTTCACCTTATGTTCACTGTGTTCATTCCCCTACTTAACCTCAATTTTTTTTATGTTCTTTGTTTCTTTAAACCAATTTGTTTCTTCCATTCACTAACTAGTTCTTTGTCAAATAATATTATACTGCAATACAGTTCCCTCAACAATTTTAGTCACCTAGTTTTTATTTGCAAAACTATGTCAAAGTAATTCTCATCGACAACTTAATAGTTCTACCAACCCCGTTTCTTAAACAAATCTACACTTTATTCAGTTCCAAATTTACAAAGACAAACCTTTCTTGTAACTTCTTAACTAAAAATCTTTCGCCAATCAACTAAAAATAATAACTTTCATCATTTCTTAACTAAAAGTGCTCATCAGTCAACTAAAAAAATAGTTACTTCATCATGTTTCCTTTTCATTTCTTAACTGAAATATCACTTCTCTCATCTGAAAATAGTCGTGTGTATCCTCTTTCCAACACTGTTCTTAACTAAAGTAACCTTTTCACTTCGCTAAAAAATAGTCATATTCATCATTGTTCCTAACTAGAATTATATGTCGTTAAGTAAGAAAAATAGTCAAAGGTGCTCTCCGTTTCACCAAAGTTACTCTTCGAGAAATCAAAGACACTCTTCAATACATCAAGGACTTACTCAAAGACACCAAAGTTGCACTGTAAGACATCCTTCGAGACATCAAAGACATCCTTTAAGACTTCAAGGGCACTCTTCGAGATATCAAAAGACACTCACAAACACTTAAAAATTTACTCGCATCCTCAAAGTTATTCTCAGAGTCATCAAAAAGTTAATCTCAGTCATCAAAATGTTATTCTCTAAGTAACCTTTCGTTTTTCAGAGAAACTTTCTAAGACATCTTCGTTCATTAAAGTTAATCTCAAAGGCATAAAAGTTATTCTCGGAGATATCAAAATTAATCTCTAAAACAACAAAAAGTTAATCTCGGTCATCAAAGTTGATCTGCAAGATATCTTCGAGACATCAAAGTTACTCTTCATTACATCAAAGACGCATTCAAATACTACTCATGTTCTCAGAAGTCATTCTCAAAGTCATCACCGATTTTCTCAGAGTCACCAAAGTTATTCTATGAGTTAACAAAATACTACTCATGTTCTCAAAAGACATTCTCAAAGTCATCAAAGTTATTCAAAGAGCTAACAAAAGTTATTCTCAGAGTCACCTTCGTTCTTCAGAGAAACTTTCCAAAACATCTTTGTTCATCAAAGTTATTCTCGGAGTCATCAAAAGGTATTCTCTAACTCACTTTTGATCATTAAAGTTAATTTCTATGTTATAAAAGTTAGTCTCAGAGACATCTAAAGTTAATCTAAGAGTTAACAAAGGTAATCTCTAACTCACTCTCGTTCATCAAAGTTGTTTCAAAGACATCAAAGTTAATCTCAGAGTTATCCAAAGATATTCTCATGTCCACAAAAGTTATTCCAAGAGACGTCAAAGTTAATCTCAGACATCTTCGTTCATAAAAGTTATTCTCAGAGACATCTAAAGTTATTCTCAGAGACATCTAAAGTTATTCTAAGAGCTATCTAAAGTTATTCTCAGTCATGATATGTTATTCTCTAAGTAACCTTCCGTTCATCAAAGACATTCTCTAAGCCCTCAAAGTTATTCTCTAAGACAACAAAGTCATTCCCAGAGTCATCAAAAAGTTATTCTCAGAGTCACCTTCGTTATTCAAAGAAGCCTTCTGATACATCCTCGTTCAACAAAACTGTCCTCAGAGCCATCAAAAAAGTTAAATACAGTCATCAAAGTTATTCTCTAAGTATCTTTTCGTTCATCAGAGAAGTTTTCTAAGACATCTTTGTTCATCAAAGTTGTTCTCTAAGACATCAATGTTGTTCTCTAAGGCCTCAAAGATGTTCTCTAAATCATAAAAGTTAATCGTTAAGTCACCTTCGTTCATTAGAGAAACTTTCCAATCCATATTCGTTGACCAGAGTTATTCTCAGAGTCATCAAAGCGATCTCTAATTCACCTTCGTTCTCCAAAAGTTGTTCTCTAAGACACCTTCGTTCATCAAAGAAACTCTCCTTCTTCCATCATGTTATTCTTTAAGACATCTTCAGTCATAAAATTTCTCTCCAAATGTAACTAGTTCAGCTTTTCATACCAAACCTGCACTTCTGTTAAAACATATTTTCTTAGTTGCTTTACCCTAAAACTGTTCTCTGAACTACACTGTTCAAACCTATGTAACCTATCCTCTCCACCCAATGTTACTTAGTTAACGTAACGTTCCTAAACCTAACTTTACCTATCCTAACATAACTTACCTTACCTATCTTACCTAACTTTACCTATCCTAACATAACTTACCTTACCTATCATACCTAACTTACCTAACCTAACTTACCTACATTTACCTAACTTAACCTGCTTAACCTAACTTTACCTATCCTAACTTAACTTACCTAACTTATCCTGCTTAACCTAACTTACCTACATTACCTAACTTAACCTGCTTAACCTAACTTTACCTATCCTAACTTAACTTACCTAACTTATCCTGCTTAATCTAACTTACCTACATTACCTAACTTAACCTGCTTAACCTAACTTACCTAACTTAACCTAACTTACCTTCATTTACCTAACTTAACCTGCTTAACCTAACTTTACCCATCCTAACTTAACTTACCTAACTTATCCTGCTTAACCTAACTTATATAACTTATCTTACCTATCCTAACGTAACCTAACTTGCTTTACCTAACTTAATCTTACATTCCCAAACTGATGTATCCTAACTTATCTAGTCCAGCCAGACATGATCTAACTTACATAATTTAACCTAACTTATCCTGCTTAACCTAGCTTACCTAACTTAACATGCTTAACCTAACTTACATAACTTAACCTGCTTAACCTAACTTATATAACTTATCTTACCTATCCTAACGTAACCTAACTTGCTTTACCTAACTTAATCTTACATTCCCAAACTGATGTATCCTAACTTATCTAGTCCAACCAGACATGATCTAACTTACATAATTATTCCTGCTTGTCTTTTGTGTTTCGTCAATCATTGTCTCATATTCATTTACTCATTTCAAGGGTTAATTTCTCAAATGGACATTTTTGCATTTCAAGTGTTATTTGTTTAAGATTGGGTGTTTAACCATTTCAAAGGATTTTTGTTATATATGGGAATCTACTCGTTTCAAGGGCAAATTTCTCAAATAGTCATTTTTGCGGATCAAGGGTTATTTGTTAAAGTTCATCAAGTTGCTCATAAGTTGTATTTATTATGTTTATCATATGTTCTTATTCCCCAACCCCTTAACCTAACCTCTTGTAATCTTAGTGTATTTAGTAGGTTCTATCATTTATTCTTATTCCCCAACCCCTTAACTTAACCTCTTGTAATCTTAGTATATTTAGTAGGTTCTATCATTTCGTCTCTGACGAAATTCTGTCTATAACTGGGCTCTGTTCAATTTTGGTCTTTACAGGTGAAATAGCCGTAAATGGATATAAAACTAAATGTTATGGCTAAGTTGTCTGTTTTCCTTAACAAAACATCTAAGACAATATTCTCTGAAAATGGTCTTTTTACAAATTCGGTCATAAACATATAAATAAACTTCTATGATTATTTGAAGCTCTGAAATATTTTCTTAATACTGAACTCTGAAAAATTTGAGTTTCCCCCATAAGACCGGTTAGCAAACTTTTAAAATCTCAGAAATTATTTTCCTCATAAGAATTCCTTAACTCCAAATCTGTGACTGGCCAAATTCACCTGGAACACCTGAAGACACAAACACGATATTTTAAAATCTACCTGAAAACCCTGTGCCATAAACACGATATTTCAGAAGTTGAAAACAGGCAAACTATATCCGTAGAGTTTACTTTGAAATGATGTGACACAAACACGATATTTTCTAAAAAATTTCTTTAAGATTTTCCTACTTATTTTCCTCATAAGAACGCTTAACAAACTTCTAAGATCTCGGAAATTATTTTTTTCATAAGAATTCCTTACTTCCAAATCTGTGACTCCCCAAATTCACCTGAAAACCTTGACATGCCACGGGTAACTTTTTCCAATCTGTGACTCCCCCAAATTCACCTGAAAACCTTGACATGCCACAGGTAACTTTTTCCGAAGTTGAAAACAGGCAAAATATGTCCGTAGAGTTCACCTGGAATTGCTGTGACACAAACACGATATTTTCTAAAAAATTTCTTTAAGATTTTCCTACTTATTTTCATCATAAGAAACCTTAACAAACTTCTAAAATCTCAGAAATTATTTTCCTCGTAAGAATTCCTTAATTCCAAATCTGTGATTCCCCAAATTCTCCTGAAAACCTTGACATGCCACAGGTAACTTTTTTTCCAATCTGTGACTCCCCAAATTCACCTGAAAACCCTGACATGCCACAGGTAATTTTTTCCCCCAGAAAAAAAAATGACCCGTGGCATGTCATCCCTACTACTTAGGTCCACTATGTAGGCCCACCGTGTACGCTCACCGTGTAGGCCCACCGTGTAGGCCCACCATGTAGGCCCACCGTGTAGGCCCAACGTGTAGGCACACAGTGTAGACCCACCGTGTAAGACCACCATGTAGGCCCACCGTGTAGGCCCACCGTGTAGGCCCACCATGTAGACCCACCGTGTAAGACCACCATGTAGGCCCACCGTGTAAGACCACCGTGTAGGCCCACCGTGTAGGCTCACCGTGTAGGTTACCAATATTTCTTCTTAAGACTCTAATCTACTCATCCTATATCATAGAATACTCTGATTTTCTTCTTCTTGTGCTGCATCTCGAAGAACTTGTCTACCATCTCGTGTACTACCCCAGAGTCTTCAGTATAATTTATCTCTCTACCCGGAGGCTGCTCCTCTTTCACACCGTCCTATCTAAAGGATTCCGTGCTTTCTCCGTCATGTTTTACCTCCTGTTTTACACTACCTGCCACCACCACTCTCTCTGGCTCTTTACACAACACTGAAACACCGCCCCAAGTCCTTAGCGCGCGGCTCTCATTGTTCACTGTCGTTTACACGTCGCCCGACACCCTCACCAGCCACCACACCCACCAGCAGCACCAGTCACCACACCCACCAGCAGCACCAGTCACCACACCCACCAGCAGAACCAGTCACCACACCCACCACCAGCACCAGTCACCACACCCACCAGCAGCACCAGTAACCACACTCACCAGCAGCACCAGTCACCACACCCACCAGCAGCACCAGTCACCACACCCACCAGCAGCACCAGTCACCACACCCACCAGCAGAACCAGTCACCACACCCACCACCAGCACCAGTCACCACACCCACCAGCAGCACCAGTCACCATACCCACCACCAGCACCAATCACCACACCCACCAGCAGAACCAGTCATCACACCCACCAGCAGCACCAGTCACCACACCCACCAGCAGCAGCACAAGTCACTTCACCCACAAGCAGCAACAGCCACTACACCCACCACCAGCACCAGTCACTACACACACCACCAGCACCAGTCACTACACCCTCCACCAGCACCAGTCACCACACCCACCAGCACTAGTCACCACACCCACCAGCTGCAACAGTCACTGCACCCACCACCAGTCACTACACCCACCACCAGCAGCAACAGTCACTACACCCACCACCAGCACCAGTCACTACACCCACCACAAGTCAACACCCACCACCAGCACCAGTCACCACACACACCAGCACCAGTCACCACACCCAACAGCAGCAACAGTCACTACACCCACCACCAGTCACTACACCCACCACCAGTCACTACACCCACCACCAGCACCAGTCACTACACCCACCACCAGTCACCACACCCACCAGCAGCGTCAGTCACTACACTCACCACCAGCAACACCAGTCACTATACCCACCACCAGCAAAAGTCAATACAACCACCACCAGTCACCACACCCACCAGCAGCGTCAGTCACTACACCCACCACCACCAGCACCAGTCACTACACCCACCAGCAGCACCAGTCACTACACCCACCACCAGCAACAGTCACTACACCCACCACCAGCACCAGTCACTACACCCACCACCAGCACCAGTCACTACACCCACCACCAGCAACAGTCACTACACCCAACAGCAGCAACAGTCACTACACCTACCAGCAGCACCAGTCACTACACCCATCACCAGCAGCACCAGTCACCACACCCACCACTTGCAGCACCAGTCACAACACCCACCAGCAGCACCAGTCACAACACCCACCACCACCACCAACAGTCACCACACCCTCCAGCAGCAACAGTCAATACACCCACAACCAGCAGCACCAGTCACTACACCCACCAGCAGCACCAGTCATCACACCCACCAGCAGCACCAGTCACCACACCCACCAGCAGAACCAGTCACCACACCCACCACCAGCACCAGTCACCACACCCACCAGCAGCACCAGTCACCACACCCACCAGCAGCACCAGTCACCACACCCACCAGCAGAACCAGTCATCACACCCACCAGCAGCACCAGTCACCACACCCACCAGCAGCAGCACCAGTCACTTCACCCACAAGCAGCAACAGCCACTACACCCACCACCAGCACCAGTCACTACACCCACCACCAGCACCAGTCACTACACCCACCACCAGCACTAGTCACCACACCCACCAGCTGCAACAGTCACTGCACCCACCACTAGTCACTACACCCACCACCAGCAGCAAGTCACTACACCCACCACCAGCACCAGTCACTACACCCACCACCAGTCACAACACCCACCACCAGCACCAGTCACCACACCCACCGGCACTAGTCACCACACCCACCAGCAGCAACAGTCACTACACCCACCACCAGTCACTACACCCACCACCAGCAGCAACAGTCACTACACCCACCACCAGCACCAGTCACTACACCCACCACCAGTCACAACACCCACCACCAGCACCAGTCACTACACCCACCAGCAGCACCAGTCACTACACCCACCAGCAGCGTCAGTCACTACACTCACCACCAGCAACACCAGTCACTATACCCACCACCAGCAAAAGTCACTACAACCACCACCAGCAGCGTCAGTCACTACACCCACCACCACCAGCACCAGTCACTACACCCACCACCACCAGCAACAGTCACTACACCCACCAGCAGCACCAGTCACTACACCCACCAACAGCACCAGTCACTACACCCACCACCAGCAACAGTCACTACACCCACCACCAGCACCAGTCACTACACCCACCACCAGCACCAGTCACTACACCCACCACCACCACCAACAGTCACCACACCCTCCAGCAGCAACAGTCAATACACCCACAACCAGCAGCACCAGTCACTACACCCACCAGCAGCACCAGTCACCACACCCACCACCAGCAGCACCAGTCACTACACCCACCAGCAGCACCAGTCACCACACCCACCACCAGCAACAATCACTACACCCACCAGCAGCACCAGTCACCACACCCACTAGCAGCCACAGTCACCACACCCATCACCAGCAACAGTCACTACAACCACCATGAGCACCAGTCATCACACCCACCAGCAGCAACCGTCACTACACTCACCACCAGCACCAGTCACCACACCCACCAACAGCACCAGTCACCACACCCACCAGCAGCACCAGTCACTACACCCACCAGCAGCAACAGTCACTACACCCACCAGCAGCAACAGTCACCACACCCACTAGCAGCAACAGTCACCACACCCACCAGCAACAGTCACTACACCCACCAGCAACACCAGTCACCACACCCACCAGCAGCAACAGTCACTACACCCACCAGCAGCACCAGTCACCACACCCACCAGCAGCACCAGTCACCATACCCACCAGCAGCAACAGTCACTACACTCACCACCAGCACCAGTCACCACACCCACCACCAGCATCAGTCACCACACCCACAAGCAGCACCAGTCACTACACTCACCAGCAGCACCAGTCACTACACTCACCAGCAGCACCAGTCACTACACTCACCAGCAGCTCCAGTCACTACACTCACCAGCAGCACCAGTCACTACACTCACCAGCAGCACCAGTCACTACACTCACCAGCAGCACCAGTCACTACACCCACCAGCAGCAACAGTCACCACAACCACCACCAGCAGCAACAGTCACTACAACTACCACCAGCAACAGTCACCACACCCACCACTAGCAACAGTCTCTACACCAACCACCAGCAACAGTCACCACACCCACCAACAGCAACAGTCACCACACCCACCACCTGCAACAGTCACCACACCCACCAGCAGCACCAGTCACCACACCCACCACCAGCAACAGTCACCACACTCACCACTAGCACCAATCACTACACACACCAGTCACTAGTCCCATCAGCAGCAACAGTCACTACACCCACCACTACCAACAGTCACCACACCCACCAGTCACTAGTCCCATCAGCAGCAACAGTCACTACACCCACCACTACCAACAGTCACCACACCCACCACCAGCACCAGTCATTACACCCACCACCAGCAACAGTCACCACACCCACCAGCATTCACCACACCCACCAGCAGCAACAGTCACTACACCAGCAACCAGCACCAGTCATTACACCCACCACCAGCAACAGTCACCACACCCACCAGCAGCAACAGTCACTACACCCACCACCAGCAACAGTCACTACACCCATCACCAGCACCAGTCACTACACCCACCACCAGCACCAGTCACTACACCCACCTCCAGCAACAGTCACTACACCCAACAGCAGCAACAGTCACTACACCCACCAGCAGCACCAGTCACTACACCCATCACCAGCAGCACCAGTCACCACACCCACCACCTGCAGCACCAGTCACAACACCCACCAGCAGCACCAGTCACAACACCCACCACCACCACCAACAGTCACCACACCCTCCAGCAGCAACAGTCAATACACCCACAACCAGCAGCACCAGTCACTACACCTACCAGCAGCACCAGTCACAACACCCACCACCAGCAGCACCAGTCACTACACCCACCAGCAGCACCAGTCACCACACCCACCACCAGCAACAATCACTACACCCACCAGCAGCACCAGTCACCACACCCACCAGCAGCCACAGTCACCACACCCATCACCAGCAACAGTCACTACAACCACTATGAGCACCAGTCATCACACCCACCAGCAGCAACCGTCACTACACTCACCACCAGCACCAGTCACCACACCCACCACCAGCACCAGTCACCACACCCACCAGCAGCACCAGTCACTACACCCACCAGCAGCAACAGTCACTACACCCACCAGCAGCAACAGTCACCACACCCACCAGCAACAGTCACTACACCCACCAGCAACACCAGTCACCACACCCACCAGCAGCAACAGTCACTACACCCACCAGCAGCACCAGTCACCACACCCACCAGCAGCAACAGTCACTACACTCACCACCAGCACAAGTCACCACACCCACCACCAGCATCAGTCACCACACCCACAAGCAGCACCAGTCACTACACTCACCAGCAGCACCAGTCACTACACTCACCAGCAGCACCAGTCACTACACTCACCTGCAGCACCAGTCACTACACTCACCAGCAGCACCAGTCACTACACTCACCAGCAGCACCAGTCACTACACTCACCAGCAGCACTAGTCACTACACCCACCAGCAGCAACAGTCACCACAACCACCACCTGCAGCAACAGTCACCACACCCACCACTAGCAACAGTCACTACACCAACCACCAGCAACAGTCACCACACCCACCAACAGCAACAGTCACCACACCCACCACCTGCAACAGTGACCACACCCACCAGCAGCACCAGTCACCACACCCACCACCAGCAACAGTCACCACACTCACCACTAGCACCAGTAACTACACACACCAGTCACTAGTCCCATCAGCAGCAACAGTCACTACACCCACCACTACCAACAGTCACCACACCCACCAGTCACTAGTCCCATCAGCAGCAACAGTCACTACACCCACCACTACCAACAGTCACCACACCCACCACCAGCACCAGTCATTACACCCACCACCAGCAACAGTCACCACACCCACCAGCAGCAACAGTCACCACACCCACCAGCAGCACCAGTCACCACACCCACCAGCAGCAACAGTCACCACACCCACCACCAGCAACAGTCACCACACCCACCAACAGCAACAGTCACCACACCCACCAGCAGCACCAGTCACCACACCCACCATCAGCACCAGTCTCCACACCCACCACCAGCAACAGTCACCACACCCACAAGCAGCACCAGTCACTACACTCACCAGCAGCACCAGTCACTACACTCACCAGCAGCACCAATCACTACACTCACCACCAGCACCAGTCACTACACCCACCAGCAGCAACAGTCACCACAACCACCACCAGCAGCAACAGTCACTACAACTACCACCAGCAACAGTCACCACACCCACCACTAGCAACAATCACTACACCAACCACCAGCAACAGTCACCACACCCACCAGCAGCAACAGTCACCACACCCATCACCTGCAACAGTCACCACACCCACCACTAGCAACAATCACTACACCAACCACCTGCAACAGTCACCACACCCACCACCAGAAACAGTCACCACACCCACCAGCAGCACCAGTCACTACACCCTCCACCAGCAACCGTCACCACACTCACCACCAGCACCAGTCACTACACCCACCATCAGCAACAGTCACCACACCCACCATCAGCACCAGTCTCCACACCTATCAGCAGCAACAGTCACCACACCCACCATCAGCACCAGTCACTACACCCACCAGCAGCACCAGTCACCACACCCACCAGCAGCAACAGTCAACACACCCACCAGCAGCAACAGTCTCCACACCCACCAGCAGCACCAGTCACCACACCCACCAGCAGCAACAGTCACCACACCCACCATCAGCAACAATCACTACACCAACCACCAGCAACAGTCACTACACCCACCAGCAGCAACAGTCACCACAACCACCACCAGCAACAGCCACTACACCCACCAGCAGCACCAGTTACCACACCCACCAGCATTAACAGTCACTACACTCACCACCAGCAACAGTCACCACACCCACCACCAGCAGCAGCAACAGTCACTACAACTACCACCAGCAACAGTTACCACACCCACCACTAGCAAAAGTCACTACACCCACCACCAGCAAAAGTCACCACACCCACCACCAGCAACAGTCACCACACCCACCAGAAGCACCAGTCATCACACCCACCACCAGCAACAGTCACCACACCCACCACTAGCAACAGTCACTACAGCCACCACCAGCAACAGTCACCAGACCCACCACCATCACCAGTCACCACACCCACCACCAGCAACAGTTACCACAACCACCACCAGCAACAGTCACCACACCCACCAGCAGGAACAGTCACTACACCAGCCACCAGCAGTAGTCATTACACCCACCACCAGCAACAGTTACCACACCCACCACCAGCAACAGTCACCACACCCACCAGCAGCAACAGTCACTACACCAACCACCAGCACCAGTCACTACACCCACCACCAGCAGCAGTCACTACACCCACCAGCAGCAACAGTCACCACACCTACCAGCAGCAACAGTCACCACACCCACCAGCAGCAACAGTCACCACACCCACCAGCAGCACCAGTCACTACACCCACCACCAGCACCAGTGACTACACCCACCAGCAGCACCAGTCACTACACCCATCAGTCACTACACCCACCAGCCGCACCAGTCACCACATCCACCAGCAGCACCAGTCACTACACCCACCACCAGCAACAGTCATTTCACCCATCACCACCACCAGTCACTACACCTCCACCAGTACCAGTCACTACACGCACCACCAGCAACAGTCACCACACCCACCAGCAGCAACAGTCACCACACCCACCAGCAGCACCAGTCACAACACCCACTACCAGCACCAGTCACGACACACCCACCACCAGCAACAGTCACCACACCCACTAGCAGCACCAGTCACCACACCCAACAGCAGCACCAGTCACTACACCCACCACCAGCACCATTCACCACACCCACCAGCACTAGTCACCACACCCACCAGCAGCAACAGTCACTACACCCACCACCAGTCACTACACCCACCACCAGTCACTACACCCACCACCAGCAGCAACAGTCACTACACCCACCACCAGCACCAGTCACTACACCCACCAACAGTCACAACACCCACCACCAGCACCAGCCACTACACCCACCAGCAGCACCAGTCACCACACCCACCAGCAGCGTCAGTCACTACACCCACCACCACCAGCACCAGTCACTATTTCCACCACCAGCAAAAGTCACTACTCCCACCACCAGTTACCACACCCACCAGCAGCGTCAGTCACTACACCCACCACCACCAGTCACTATAACCACCACCAGCAACAGTCACTACACCCACCAGCAGCACCAGTCACTACACTCACCAGCAGCACCAGTCACTACACCCACCACCAGCAACAGTCACTACACCCACCACCAGCACCAGTCACTACACCCACCACCAGCACCAGTCACTACACCCTCCACCAGCAACAGTCACTACACCCAACAGCAGCAACAGTCACTACACCCACCAGCAGCACCAGTCACTACACCCATCACCAGCAGCACCAGTCACCACACCCACCACCTGCAGCACCAGTCACAACACCCACCAGCAGCACCAGTCACAACACCCACCACCACCACCACCAACAGTCACAACACCCTCCACCAGCAACAGTCACTACACCCACCAGCAGCACCAGTCACCACACCCACCAGCAGCCACAGTCACCAAACCCATCACCAGCAACAGTCACTACACCCACCATCAGCACCAGTCATCACACCCACCAGCAACAGTCACTACACCCACCATCAGCACCAGTCACCACACGCACCAGCAGCACCAGTCACTACACCCACCACCACCAACAGTCACCACACCCACCAGCAGCACCAGTCACCACACCCACCAGCAGCACCAGTCACAACACCCAACAGCAGCACCAGTCACCACACGCACCAGCAACACCAGTAACTACACCCACCACCAGCACCAGTCACCATACCCACCAGCAGCACCAGTCACCACACCTACCAGCAGCACCAGTCACAACACCCACCAGCAGCACCAGTCACCACACGCACCAGCAACACCAGTAACTACACCCACCACCAACACCAGTCACCACACCCACCAGCAGCAACAGTCCACTGATGGTGCTGGTGGAGGCTCTGACTAGGAGGGTCTTCCTCGATGTCACAGCACCTGCCATTGTTTACGAAGTCACTTATCCGAATTTTCTTTTGTTAATGAATTAAACCACATCATTATATAGCAGGTAAGGCAACAGAGGGCATTTGTTACGTAACTTAAATATTGGTGGAATTCTCTGGTCGAGCTGTGAACATTTTACCTGAAACAGTATGAAAACTAATTATTTTTATTCTTTGACACTTTTATACATTAATGTTCTCACATAACATATTAATAATCATATTTGAATCCACGTATAAAAGCAGCGTAAGTAAATGTGATCAATGAGTATCGAGGTGCAGCTTACCTTGAATTGTAGGACAAGGGTGCTCGAGTACCTCGTCTTGAAGGACGAGGACGGTGGAGTACCTCGTCTTCAACGACGAGGACGGTGGAGTACCTCGTCTTGAAGGACGAGGACGGTGGAGTACCTCGTCTTGAAGGACGAGGACGGTGGAGTACCTCGTCTTGAAGGACGAGGACGGTGGAGTACCTCGTCTTGAAGGACGAGGACGGTGGAGTACCTCGTCTTGAAGGACGAGGACGGTGGAGTACCTCGTCTTGAAGGACGAGGACGGTGGAGTACCTCGTCTTGTAGGACGAGGACGGTGGAGTACCTCGTCTTGAAGGACGAGGACGGTGGAGTACCTCGTCTTGAAGGACGAGGACGGTGGAGTAGCTCGTCTTGAAGGACGAGGACGGTGGAGTACCTCGTCTTGAAGGACGAGGGCGGAGGAGTACCTCGTCTTGAAGGACGAGGACGGTGGAGTACCTCGTCTTGAAGGACGAGGACGGTGGAGTACCTCGTCTTGTAGGACGAGGAAGGTGGAATACCTCGTCTTGAAGGACGAGGGCGGTGGAGTAGCTCGTCTTGAAGGACGAGGGCGGTGGAGTAGCTCGTCTTGAAGGACGAGGACGGTGGAGTACCTCGTCTTGAAGGACGAGAGCGGTGGAGTACCTCGTCTTGAAGGACGTGGGCGGTGGAGTACCTCGTCTTGAAGGACGAGGACGGTGGAGTACCTCGTCTTGAAGGACGAGGGCGGTGGAGTACCTCGTCTTGAAGGACGAGGACGGTGGAGTATCTCGTCTTGTAGGACGAGGACGGTGGAGTACCTCGTCTTGTAGGACGAAGAAGGTGGAGTACCTCGTCTTGAAGGACGAGGACGGTGGAGTACCTCGTCTTGTAGGACGAAGAAGGTGGAGTACCTCGTCTTGAAGGACGAGGACGGTGGAGTACCTCGTCTTGTAGGACGAGGACGGTGGAGTACCTCGTCTTGAAGGACGAGGGCGGTGGAGTACCTCGTCTTGAAGGACGAGGACGGTGGAGTATCTCGTCTTGTAGGACGAGGACGGTGGAGTACCTCGTCTTGTAGGACGAAGAAGGTGGAGTACCTCGTCTTGAAGGACGAGGACGGTGGAGTACCTCGTCTTGTAGGACGAGGACGGTGGAGTACCTCGTCTTGTAGGACGAGGACGGTGGAGTAGCTCGTCTTGAAGGACGAGGACGGTGGAGTACCTCGTCTTGAAGGACGAGGGCGGTGAAGTACCTCGTTTTGTAGGACGAGCGCGGTGGAGTACCTCGTCTTGAAGGACGAGGACGGTGGAGTACCTCGTCTTGTAGGACGAGGACGGTGGAGTACCTCGTCTTGTAGGACGAAGAAGGTGGAGTACCACGTCTTGTAGGACGAGGACGGTTGAGTACCTCGTCTTGTAGGACGAGGGCGGTGAAGTACCTCGTTTTGTAGGACGAGGGCGGTGGAGTAGATTGTCTTATAGGACGAGGACGGTGGAGTAGCTCGTCTTGAAGGACGAGGGCGGTGGAGTAGCTCGTCTTATAGGACGAGGACGGTGGAGTAGCTCGTCTTGAAGGACGAGGACGGTGGAGTACCTCGTCTTGAAGGACGAGGACGGTGGAGTACCTCGTCATGAAGGACGAGGACGGTGGAGTACCTCGTCTTGAAGGACGAGGACGGTGGAGTACCTCGTCTTGAAGGACGGTGGAGTAGCTCGTCTTGAAGGACGAGAGCGGTGGAGTACCTCGTCTTGAAGGACGAGGACGGTGGAGTACCTCGTCTTGAAGGACGGTGGAGTAGCTCGTCTTGAAGGACGAGGACGGTGGAGTACCTCGTCTTGAAGGACGAGGACGGTGGAGTACCTCGTCTTGAAGGACGGTGGAGTAGCTCGTCTTGAAGGACGAGGACGGTGGAGTACCACGTCTTGTAGGACGGTGGAGTAGCTTGTCTTGAAGGACGAGGGTGGTGGTGTACCTCGTCTTGTAGGACAAGGACGGTGGAGTACCTCGTCTTGTAGGACGAGGACGGTGGAGTACCTCGTCTTGAAGGACGAGGGCGGTGGAGTACCTCGTCTTGAAGGACGAGGACGGTGAAGTACCTCGTCTTGAAGGACGAGGACGGTGGAGTACCTCGTCTTGTAGGACGAGGAAGGTGGAGTACCACGTCTTGTAGAACGAGGACGGTGGAGTACCTCATCTTGTAGGACGAGGGCGGTGGAGTACCTCGTCTTCAAGGACGAGGGCGGTGGAGTACCTCGTCTTGTAGGACGAGGGCGGGTGAGTACCTCGGCCGCTAGGACGAGGGCGGTGGAGTACCTCGTCTTGAAGGACGATGGCGGTGGAGTACCTAGTCTTGTAGGACGAGGGCGGTGGAGTACCTCGGCCGCTAGGACGAGGGCGGTGGAGTACCTCGTCTTGAAGGACGGTGGAGTAGCTCGTCTTGAAGGACGAGAGCGGTGGAGTACCTCGTCTTGAAGGACGAGGACGGTGGAGTACCTCGTCTTGAAGGATGAGGACGGTGGAGTACCTCGTCTTGAAGGACGGTGGAGTAGCTCGTCTTGAAGGACGAGGGCGGTGGAGTACCTCGTCTTGAAGGACGAGGACGGCGGAGTACCTCGTCTTGAAGGACGAGGACGGTGGAGTACCTCGTCTTGAAGGACGAGGACGGTGGAGTACCACGTCTTGTAGGACGGTGGAATAGCTTGTCTTGAAGGACGAAGGCGGTGGAGTAGCTCGTCTTGAAGGACGAGGACGGCGGAGTACCTCGTCTTGAAGGACGAGGACGGTGGAGTACCTCGTCTTGAAGGACGAGGACGGTGGAGTACCACGTCTTGTAGGACGGTGGAGTAGCTCGTCTTGAAAGACGAAGGCGGTGGAGTAGCTCGTCTTGAAGGACGAGGGCGGTGGAGTACCTCGTCTTGAAGGACGAGGACGGCGGAGTACCTCGTCTTCAAGGATTGGACGGTGGAGTACCTCGTCTTGAAGGACGAGGGCGGTGGAGTATCTCGTCTTGAAGGACGAGGACGGTGAAGTACCTCGTCTTGTAGGACGGTGGAGTAGCTCGTCTTGAAGGACGAGGACGGTGGTGTACCTCGTCTTGAAGGACGAGGACGGTGGAGTACCTCGTCTTGAAGGACGAGTACGGAGGTGTACCTCGTCTTGAAGGACGAGGACGGTGGAGTACCTCGTCTTGAAGGACGAGGACGGTGGAGTACCTCGTCTTGAAGGACGAGGACGGTGGAGTACCACGTCTTGTAGGACGGTGGAGTAGCTCGTCTTGAAGGACGAAGGCGGAGGAGTAGCTCGTCTTGAAGGACAAGGGTGGTGGAGTACCTCGTCTTGTAGGACGAGGACGGTGGAGTACCTCGTCTTGAAGGACGAGGACGGTGGAGTACCTCGTCTTGTAGGACGAGGAAGGTGGAATACCTCGTCTTGAAGGACGAGGGTGGTGGAGTAGCACGTCTTGAAGGACGAGGGCGGTGGAGTAGCTCGTCTTATAGGACGAGGACGGTGGAGTACCTCGTCTTGTAGGACGAGGACGGTGGAGTACCTCGTCTTCAAGGACGAGGGCGGTGGAGTAGCTCGTCTTATAGGACGAGGAAGGTGGAGTACCTCGTCTTGAAGGACGAGAGCGGTGGAGTACCTCGTCTTGAAGGACGTGGGCGGTGGAGTACCTCGTCTTGAAGGACGAGGACGGTGGAGTACCTCGTCTTGAAGGACGAGGACGGTGGAGTACCTCGTCTTGAAGGACGAGGACGATGGAGTATCTCGTCTTGTAGGACGAGGACGGTGGAGTACCTCGTCTTGTAGGACGAGGGCGGGTGAGTACCTCGGCCGCTAGGACGAAGGCGGAGGAGTAGCTCGTCTTGAAGGACGAGGGTGGTGGAGTACCTCGTCTTGTAGGACGAGGACGGTGGAGTACCTCGTCTTGAAGGACGAGGGCGGTGGAGTACCTCGTCTTGAAGGACGAGGACGGTGAAGTACCTCGTCTTGAAGGACGAGGACGGTGGAGTACCTCGTCTTGAAGGACGAGGACGGTGGAGTACCTCGTCTTCAAGGACGAGGGCGGTGGAGTACCTCGTCTTGTAGGACGAGGGCGGGCGAGTACCTCGGCCGCTAGGACGAGGGCGGTGGAGTACCTCGTCTTGATGGACGATGGCGGTGGAGTACCTCGTCTTGTAGGACGAGGGCGGTGGAGTACCTCGGCCGCTAGGACGAGGGCGGTGGAGTACCTCGTCTTGAAGGACGAGGACGGTGGAGTACCTCGTCTTGAAGGACGAGGACAGTGGAGTAACTCGTCTTGAAGGACGTGGATGGTGGAGTACCTCGTTTTGAAGGACGAGGACGGTGGAGTACCTCGTGTAGAGGCAGATGTTGGGCAGGACAAGTGGTGGCACAACACTGCCACCGACAGACTCATATTCAGTAATTTAGTAGGACGACGTAATATTTCAGCACAAGACGACGTAATATTTCAGCCCAAGACGACGTAATATTTCAGCACAAGACGACGTAATATTTCAGCACAAGACGACGTAATATTTCAGCACAAGACGACGTAATATTTCAGCACAAGACGACGTAATATTACTGCACAAGACGACGTAATATTTCAGCACAAGACGACGTAATATTTCAGCACAAGACGACGTATTATTTCAGCACAAGACGACGTAATATTTCAGCACAAGACGACGTAATATTTCAGCACAAGACGACGTAATATTTCAGCACAAGACGACGTAATATTTCAGCACAAGACGACGTAATGTTTCAGCACATGACGACGTAATATTTCAGCACAAGACGACGTAATATTTCAGCACAAGACGACGTAATATTTCAGCACATGACGACGTAATATTTCAGCACAAGACGAGAAACGCCGCACGAAGAATTAGAGGTACCGACGCGTATGTCATTTTGCAACAGCAGTTAAGGTCTGTTATAGTCAAATATATCCTGTAAGACACTAAACTATCCCGAATCAACACTTGGCCCCATACAGCAGTAGCGGCGTGCTCTGCTCTCATGTCTGCCTCATTCCTCACCGATATGCACAATGCACTTCACGGAACTTACTAAGCAAAGAACGAATATTTGAAATATTCGCGTACATTATATAAACAAATATTTCACGTCAACGAAACTAGTCTCAACACGTGAACACTGTCAATATTACAATGTGTAATCACCTGAACTCTTTAGAATTGAATAATAACATCACTATATTTCCAGCAGAAGTGTTTGTATTCAGCATGAAACAATTTCATGTTCCCGGCACACTCACCGCAGTTCGTCCGTCTCCCACCATACCCAACACTATTAAACTGGAAACCCGTCTTCGACTCCATTACATTACATTAAGCGGTCGACCCCACAGACGCATTCATAAATTTTAACATGCTGTTCATTCAAAACGGGAATTTTCTCAAGTATAAATTAATATTATAATATATTAGCATATTGTGCATAGGATAGGTTAGGTTAGGTGTTTAGGTTCTGTTGGCGATTATTTGTATTTGTAGTACGTGGGTGAAGCATTTATAGCGTTGTGATTCGAACAAAATTCGTCAGTTAAGCACTTGTTCCGGAAGTGTTCGAACGTCAGCAGTTGTGAGTCGTGTGTAAACCGCTTTTCATTCATAAACAGGGGGTTTGGTGGGTGCATGGAATCACTTTTGGATCTTTGTTTGGAGGACGGGCTGCTTGGTGATGAAAAACCTGGTTTCGAGCTGGTTGATGAGCGGATTCATTCGAAAATCAAAATAAAGACTTTCTGAACCCTTTACTTCCGCACGCCAGTTTACAGCCCGTCCTCAAACAAAGATCCGAAAGTGATTCCATGCACCCGCCAAACCCCCTGTTTATGAATGAAAAACGGTTAACACACGACTCACAAGTGATTTCGTCCCAACACTTCCGGAACAATTGGTTCACTGATGAATGTTGTTCGAACCACAACGCTGTAAATGCTTCATCCACGTACTACAAATACAAATAATCGCCAACAGAACCCTAATTACCTATCCTAACCTAACCATTGGCTAAGTATGCATAATATGCTAATATATAATAAAATTAATTTATATTTGAGAAAATTCCTGTATTGAATGAACAGCAAATTAAAATTTATTATTGCGTCTTTGGGGTCGACCACTGGATGGAATGAACTTGCTTTGAGGACGGGTTAATAGAGCGCATTACTTCAGGAGGGTTATCTTGAGGTTATCTTGAGATGATTTCGGGGCTTTTTTGTGTCCCCGCGGCCCGGTCTTTGACCAGGCCTCCACCACCAGGAAGCAGCCAGTGACAACTGACTAACACCCAGGTACCTATTTTACTGCTAGGTAAAAGGGGCATGGGGTGAAAGAAACTCAGCCCATTGTTTCTCGCCGGCGCCTGGGATCGAACCCAGGACCACAGGATCACAAGGCCAGTGTGCTGTCCGCTCGGCCGACCGGCTCCCCAACCCTGGTTTACCAGGGTTGGTAAACGCTCTGCCCACCTGCTACAATACGTAACCTTACCTGCAGAACCAAAGCCTCTAACCTAGACTATCTTAGGCCTAGTTATGCACAAAATTTTAATATACATAAATATTCTTTTATATTCTCTAAAATATTGTTTCTATTTTCAGAGAACATTAAAATTAACGAATGTGTTTTTTGGGGGGTTCGATGGAAGCTTGGATGAGTCTCTCGATGCTCGTAGGACGTGCTTATGAGGACGTGCTTGTGAGGACGTGCTTGTGAGGATGTGCTTATTGGACGTGCTTATGTGGACGTGCTTATGGGACGTGCTTATGAGGACGTGCTTGTGAGGACGTGCTTATGAGGACGTGCTTGTGAGGACGTGCTTATGAGGACGTGCTTGTGAGGACGTACTTATGAGGACATGCTTATGAGGACGTGCTTATGAGGACGTGCTTGTGAGGACGTGCTTATGAGGACGTGCTTGTGAGGACATACTTATGGGGACGTGCTTATTGGCCGTGCTTATGTGGACGTGCTTATGGGACGTGCTTATGATGACGTGCTTATGAGGACGTGCTTGTGAGGACGTGCTTATGAGGACGTGCTTATGAGGACGTGCCTATGAAGAAGTGTTTATGGGACGTGCTTATGAGGATGTGCTTATGAGGACGTACTTATGAGGACGTACTTATGAGGACGTGCTTATGAGGACGTGCTTATGAGGACGTGCTTATGAGGACGTACCTATGAGGACGTGCTTATGAGGACATGTTTATGAGGACGTGTTTATGAGGACGTGTTAATAAGGCTGTGTTTATAAGGACGTGCTTATGAGGACGTGTTAATAAGGCTGTGTTTATGAGGACGTGCTTATGAGGACGTGTTAATAAGGCTGTGTTTATGAGGACGTGCTTATGAGGAAGCACTGAATTATATGAGATAAAATAACGTGGGTGAAATATTTATGATTGTGCGCTAGGAAAATATAATATGAGTGATGCATCTGGCCAATGTTGTGAGGCCAAACTGTGAAGAAACGTCAACTCTCTTTGAGTGGGATTTTGTGCGTATTCAATCGTATCATGAGAGGAGTGAAGCCTTTACATCCGCGGGGCAAGTCACAGTCCGTCCTCATAAACAAAAGTCAAATACTCATTAATCTAGCCGTCACCCCCCCCCCCCCTCCCTGTTTGCGAAAGTAAAACTTTACACACGACTCACAACAGATGACGTCAGAACTCTTTTAGAACAGTGCTTTGCGGACGTTCTGTATTCGAATTGCAGCTATAACTGCTCTAACCCGTCCTCACACTAGGATGGTTAAAGCAGCGGTCGTCCTCCCCAGACAACCCGTCCTCACACTAGGCTGGTTAAAGCAGCGGCCGTCCTCCCCAGACAACCCGTCCTCACACTAGGATGATTAAAGCTGCGGCCGTCCTCCCCAGATAACCTGTCCTCACACTAGGCTGGTTAAAGCAGCGGCCGTCCTCCCCAGACGCATTCATCAATTATAACATACTGTGAATTAAAAATTGGTTTGTTATCATATATAAATTAATATTTTGATGCATAAGAATATTATGTATAGTTAGGCATAGGTTAGGTTAGGTTAGGTGTTTAGGTTCTGTTGGCAATTATTTGTATTTCTAGTACGTGGCCAACTTGTCCTCGACTCAAGTCCATTACATTCAGCGGTCGACCCCACAGACGCATTCATAAATTTTAACATGCTGTTCATTCAAAACGGGAATTTTCTCAAGTATAAATTAATATTATAATATATTGGCATATTGTGTATATATAGGCATAGGATAGGTTAGGTCAGGAGTTTAGGTTCTGTTGGCGATTATTTGTATTTGTAGTACGTGGGTGAAGCATTTATAGCGTTGTGATTCGAACAAAATTCGTCAGTTAAGCACTTGTTCCGGAAGTGTTCGAACGTCAGCAGTTGTGAGTCGTGTGTAAACCGCTTTTCATTCATAAACAGGGGGTTTGGTGGGTGCATGGAATCACTTTTGGATCTTTGTTTGGAGGACGGGCTGCTTGGTGATGAAAAACCTGGTTTTCGAGCGGGTTGATGAGCGGATTCATTCGAAAATCAAAATAAAGACTTTCTGAACCCCTTACTTCCGAACGCCAGTTTACAGCCCGTCCTCCAAACAAAGATCCGAAAGTGATTCCATGCACCCGCCAAACCCCCTGTTTATGAATGAAAAACGGTTTACACACGACTCACAAGTGATTTCGTCCGAACACTTCCGGAACAAGTGCTTCACTGATGAATGTTGTTCGAACCACAACGCTGTAAATGCTTCATCCACGTACTACAAATACAAATAATCGCCAACAGAACCCTAATTACCTATCCTAACCTAACCATTGGCTAAGTATGCATAATATGCTAATATATAATAAAATTAATTTATATTTGAGAAAATTCCTGTATTGAATGAACAGCAAATTAAAATTTATTAATGCGTCTTTGGGATCGAGCGCTGGATGGAATTAACTTGCTTTGAGGACGGGTTGATAGAGCGCATTACTTCAGGAGGGTTATCTTGAGGTTATCTTGAGATGATTTCGGGGCTTTTTTGTGTCCCCGCGGCCAGTTCTTTGACCAGGCCTCCACCCCCAGGAAGCAGCCAGTGACAACTGACTAACACCCAGGTACCTATTTTACTGCTAGGTAACAGGGGCATGGGGTGAAAGAAACTCAGCCCATTGTTTCTCGCCGGCGCCTGGGATCGAACCCAGGACCACAGGATCACAAGGCCAGTGTGCTGTCCGCTCGGCCGACCGGCTCCCCAACCCTGGTTTACCAGGGTTGGTAAACGCTCTGCCCACCTGCTACAATACGCAACCTTACCTGCAGAACCAAAGAGTCTAACCTAGACTATCTTAGGTCTACTTATGCACAAAATTTTAATATTCATAAATATTCTTTTATATTCCCGAAAATATTGTTTTTATTTTCAGAGAGCATTAAAATTAACGAATGTGTTTTTTGGGGGGGTTCAGTGGAAGCTTAGATGAGTCTCTCGATGCTCGTATGACGTGCTTATGAGGACGTGCTGATGAGGACGTGCTTATGGGACGTGCTTATGAGGACGTGCTTATGAAGACGTGCTTATGTGACGTGCTGATGAGGACGTGCTTATGGGACGTGCTGATGAGGACGTGCTTATGAAGACGTGCTTATGTGACGTGCTTATAAGGACGTGCTTATGAGGACGTGTTTATGAGGATGTGTTTATGGGACGTGCTGAGGTGGACGTGCTTATTGGACTTGCTTATGAGGACGTGCTTATGAGGACATGCTTATGAGACCGTGCTTATGAGGACATGCTTAGGAGGACGTGCTTATGAGGACGTGCTTATGAGGACATTCTTATGAAGACATGCTTATGAGGACGTGCTTATGAGGACGTGCTTATGAGACGTGCTTATGAGGACGTGCTTGTGAGACGTGCTTATGAGGACATGCTTATGAGGACGTGCTTATGAGGACGTGCTTACGAGACGTGCTTATGAGGACATGCTTATGAGGACGTGCTTATGAGGACGTGCTTATTAGACGTGCTTATGAGGATGTGCCTATGAGGATGTGTTTATGGGACGTGCTTATGAGGGCGTGCTTATGAGAATGTGTTTATGGGACGTGCTTATGAGGACGTGATTATGAAGACGTGCTTATGAGGATGTGTTTATGGGACGTGCTTATGAGGACGTGCTGATGAGGACGTGCTTATTGGACGTGCTTATGAAGTCGTGCGTATGGGACGTGCTTATGAGGATGTGCCTATAAGGATGTGTTTATGGGACGTGCTTATGAGGACGTACTTATGAGGACGTGCTTATGGGAAGTGCTTATGACGACGTGCTTATGAGGACGTGTTAACAAGGCTGTGTTTAAGAGGACGTGTTTATGAGGACGTGTTAATAAGGCTGTTTTTATGAGGACGTGTTAATAAGGCTGTGTTTATGAGGACGTGTTAATAAGGCTGTGTTTATGAGGACGTGTTAATAAGGCTGTGTTTATGAGGACGTGTTAATAAGGCTGTGTTTATGAGGACGTGTTAATAAGGCTGTGTTTATGAGGACGTGTTAATAAGGCTGTGTTTATGAGGACGTGTTAATAAGGCTGTGTTTATGTGGGCGTGTTTATGAGGACGTGTTAATAAGGCTGTGTTTATAAGGACGTGTTTATGAGGACGTGTTAATAAGGCTGTGTTTATGAGGACGTGTTTATGAGGACGTGTTAATAAGGCTGTGTTTATAAGGACGTGTTTATGAGGACGTGTTAATAAGGCTGTGTTTATGAGGACGTGCTTATGAGGACGTGTTAATAAGGCTGTGTTTATGAGGACGTGCTTATGAGGAAGCACTGAATTATATCAGATAAAATAACGTGGGTGAAATATTTATGATTGTGCGCTAGGAAAATATAATATGAGTGATGCATCTGGCCAATGTTGTGAGGCCAAACTGTGAAGAAACGTCAACTCTCTTTGAGTGGGATTTTGTGCGTATTCAATCGTATCATGAGAGGAGTGAAGCCTTTACATCCGCGGGGCAAGTCACAGTCCGTCCTCATAAACAAAGGCCAAATACTCATTATTCTCGCCGTTAACCCCCCCTCCCTCTTGCTCCCTGTTTGCGAACGTAAAACTTTACACACGACTCACAACAGATGACGTCAGAACTCTTCTAGAACAGAGCTTTGCGGTCGTTCTATTTTCGAATTGCAGCTATAACTGCTCTAACCCGTCCTCACACTAGGATGGTTAAAGCAGCGGTCGTCCTCCCCAGACAACCCGTCCTAAAACTAGGCTGGTTAAAGCTGCGGCCGTCCTCCCCAGACAACCCGTCCTCACACTAGGATGGTTAAAGCAGCAGCCATCCTCCCCAGACAAACCGTCCTCACACTAGGCTGGTTAAAGCAGCGGCCGTCCTCCCCAGACAACCCGTCCTAACACTAGGATGGTTAAAGCAGCGGCCGTCCTCCCCAGACAACCCGTCCTAACACTAGGATGGTTAAAGCTGCGGCCGTCCTCCCCAGACGCATTCATCAATTTTAACATACTGTGAATTGAAAATTGGTTTGTTCTCATACATTAATTAATATTATTATACATAAAAATACTATTTATAGTTAGGCATAGATTAGATTAGGTTACATGTTTAGGTTCTGTTGGCGATTATTTGTATATGAAGTACGTAGGCAACCCGTCCTCGACTCAAGTTCATTACATCCAGCGGTCGACCCCACAGGTGCATTCATCAATTTTTACATGCTGTTCTTTCAAAACGGGAATTTTCTGTAATATAAATTAATATTATAATATATTAGCATATTGTGAATATATGGGCACAGGTTAGGTTAAGTTAGGTTAGGTTCTGTTCGCGATTATTTGTATTTGTAGTACGTGGCTGAAGCATTTAGAGCAGCCCGTCCTCCAAAAAAAGGCCCAAAAAGGATTCCATGCACCCGTCAGACACCCAGCTGTTTATGAATGAAAAACGGTTTACACACGCCTCACAACTGTTGACGTTCGAACATATCCGGAACAAGTGCTTCGCTCACGTCCACTGTTCGAACCACAATTCTATGAATGCATCACCTGCGTCAGCCAAACAAAAAATCCTGTTTTGAATGAGCAGCATGTAAAAAATTATGAATGCGTCTGTGGGATCGACCGTTGGAGTTAATGAACTTATGTCGAGGACGGGTTGTACCTAGCACCACAACCTAACCTAGACTTAGCTATACGAGAAGTTCTAATATATAAAAATATATATTTATATATGAGAAAACGCCGATTTTAATTACACGATTCGTTAAACAATTAATAGACTTGGTTTTGTTGTGGGCCGCCGCATGAGTACACCTGTATATTGTACAGGTGCACGAGTACACCTGTATATTGTACAGGTGCACGAGTACACCTGTATATTGTACTTTGCTAGAAAACAATTGAACAACAATTACGGAACCTGCCACTTTAAAAAACATTTTAATTGTACTGTGCTCAATCTGGAAGGCATTAACATAACAATATTCAATCACAGTAAATCACATTGACTAATCACAGCACTCACTAACGTATATATGGTTAGTGAGTGCTGTGTTGTGCTGAGTGTGACAGAAATACGAAAAATCGTATATGAAAAAGGTCGCCGCTTCTGATAAATAATAGGAGCAAGGGTTTAGTCAATATGATTTAATGTGACTGGATACTGTAATGTTAATGCCAGATTGAGTACAGTGCAATTACAATGCTTTTAAGGAGCAGGTATTGCAGGTACCTTAATTGTTGTTCGATTCTTGACTGGCAATATCCTAAAAGTGAACTGCAGTTTTCGATTAACTATATGCGAGGAACCAGAGTAGAGAACGCCGCTACTGCTGTACGTAGCGAGGTGTTGACTCGGGATACTTTACTGTTTTACAACAAATATTTTACTATAACAGGTCTTAACTGCTGTTGGAATATGACATACGTGTCGGTGCTTCTAACTCTTTGTTATCTACTCTCCGGTATTGGATGCTACGTAGACAACGCCATCTGTTGATAGTGGTTTGGTATCGGTGGAAGGCTCCAGTTTCCTGCCTCAGTCAGAAGAGGAGGTCGATGATGGTGACCTCTGGTGGGTGGCGTATTGAAATCAACGCCATCTAAGTTGTGGCTACAATTTATCATGTCAGTTCCTCGGTGGAATGGTGTTATCCTTAGGGCACCCAGTGTACTGTCCGTCTAGTTAATGACGTTTTATGTTCACAGAGGTGATGTAAGCAGGCGATTGCACCGAGGAGGGTAGTTCACCTTGGGCAGTCCAAGTACTCTTGACTTGGTCCTGTGAGAAGACTAAGTGGCCGCCGTCGGTTAGAGCAGTGAGATAGCTGCTGATGTATGCAGTGTTGTATGGACTGACGTCCCCGGGATTGGCCAGTAAGAGATACGAGACGACAGTGATGCGTCCGTTGTGAAGTGCTGCTAGTGAGCGACTAGAGACTTCTGCCAGGGTGCTAGCTACCTCTGTATTGAACTATTTGAGACCCCTGTCAGCATGTTGCTGAATCCCTCTGCCAGTGTGTATCTGGAGAATGGAGGTGGGATACTAACACATCGTGGCGATACAGTGTGTGTGGACTGGCCCATGTTGAGGAAGGTGAACTTGTGGGAACCGACCTGTAAGATTTATATTAATTTATATGAATGTATATTTATTTATGAATTTATATAGAATTTATATTTACGTTAATTTATATATTTCGATAGCAATTGGTATGATGTTAAGTGGACTGTATTTCTGCAATAATCTCAAATCGATCCTTACACATTAAGGGTTTTTTTATATTAAGTTTATATATATGCAGCCAATCAAACTACAGTATTAACTACATATATTAGTAAATAAATTGGAGGCGTCTTATCTTATTGTACAGCAGGCTTAGTCCACCAGGTATAACTAGGATGTAGACACCAAATTATCCTCGAATGAGGCTAGCCTCCTACACCCCAATTAACTGTTGTATCAAGCTATGCTTCCTTTTCTTCACTTGTCAAAGGGCACTAGCTATAAAGCCAGAATCCTAATATATGACAGCTATATCAGAGAAAACACTGTATATTAGATAAGGACCAAGGCTTACTTACCTGGGTTGAGTCGATCTTTTGTGTTCTAACCAGATCGCCCTATATCTACTAACATTAACTGACCAGAAATTATTAGATAAACGGGTTTCGGTAAGAAACTTCCCTTGTGGATTTTGACAGCGTGTTGATGATTGTAGAACATTTTGATCTCCATAGCACTTCGTCCAAGAGAAATTATAGGAGCTGAACTCTCTCCAGTGACTTGGTCTTACAAACAATGGCTGACCACACCCTCCTCCCTGACGCTACTGGCCTACTTTGTAGGTCACATTTACTCTATTTTGATACTGATAATTAAGTTAATTCAAATGACATGTTTTTATGATATAAAAAGTCCAAAGACTAATGTATTTAGGAATAATTCCCAACAGAATAGCTGGTGAATTTATAATACTATGTGGCAATGATATCCCGTTTTCTATTGACGGAAAATTCCACTACAAGCTACATGTTCTATGGGTAACTTGTTTATACAACACAGCAGCAGTATTATCTGCAAATTGCATGTAATCTTATTAAATGGTATCTGGTTTTCCGACAGAACTCGCCAGTGTTTGCCATTAGGCGTGGACGACGTGTACCTGGAAAGTGAATTCACCAGGATTGATGAACACTGCTGTTGTATTGTCCTACGTGAAAGAAACACTATTGTAAATAGGTGTAGCAATACTTTAATTTAACATATATATACATATTAATATATTGGTGAAGGTAATTGTGTATGGCTTATCCCCTGTTTTTCTTCATTGCATTACTACTTGACACAGCCAGTTCTTGAAAGTTTACCACAGACTTGAGGTTGGATATAAGAGAGGTTATAACAGCAAAACCCCAGTTACTGGTCCAGGTGGCCGTAACACTCTTCCTGTAGTGTTGTTCGTCTTGTGCTAATAGGGGTTTCGGTTTTACAGACAGGTTCATTCTCGACTCACAGTTGAGAATTCTGGGTTCGAATCCCGGATGGGACAAAAATGGTTAGACAAATATCCTATAACCTTGTGCACCTATTCATCTAGCAGTGTATGGTGAAGTTCGTCAGATTGTTACGGGGTTGCATCCCAAGCGGAGTCATTAATTCAACCCTAAGGGTGGGGGGAGGGGGGGGGTACTGACTTCAGTATAAGCCTAACGTGTGTAAATTCACTGGCTGCCTGTCCCCCGACACAATTAATTATTCATTATTCTATTATGTCGTCTTGCTAAATAGTGTCTGCCAGCTATTTGTCAACCACTCGTCCCTGCCTGACCTCCCTAGACGAGATACTCCTGCAAGACGTATACTCCTGCAAGTACCTCGTCCTGCAAGACGAGGTACTCCACCGTCCTCGTCCTGCAAGACGAGGTACTCCACCGTCCTCGTCCTGCAAGACGAGATACTCCACCGCCCTCGTCCTTCAAGACGAGGTACTCCACCGTCCTCGTCCTGCAAGACGAGGTACTCCACCGTCCTCGTCCTGCAAGACGAGATACTCCACCGCCCTCGTCCTTCAAGACGAGGTATTCCACCGCCCTCGTCCTGCAAGACGAGGTACTCCACCGCCCTCGTCCTTCAAGACGAGGTACTCCACCGCCCTCGTCCTGCAAGACGAGGTACTCCACCGCCCACGTCCTGCAAGACGAGGTACTCCACCGCCCTCGTCCTGCAAGACGAGGTACTCCACCGCCCTCGTCCTTCAAGACGAGGTACTCCACCGCCCTCGTCCTTCAAGACGAGGTACTCCACCGCCCTCGTCCTTCAAGACGAGGTACTCCACCGTCCTCGTCCTGCAAGACGAGGTACTCCACCGTCCTCGTCCTTCAAGACGAGGTACTCCACCGTCCTCGTCCTTCAAGACGAGGTACTCCACCGTCCTCGTCCTTCAAGACGAGGTACTCCACCTTCCTCATCCTTCAAGACGAGGTACTCCACCGACCTCGTCCTTCGAGACGAGGTACTCCACCGTCCTCGTCCTTCAAGACGAGGTACTCCACCGTCCTCGTCCTTCGAGATGAGGTACTCCACCGTCCTCGTCCTTCAAGACGAGGTACTCCACCGTCCTCGTCCTTCAAGACGAGGTACTCCACCGTCCTCGTCCTTCAAGACGAGGTACTCCACCGCCCTCGTCCTTCAAGACGAGGTACTCCACCGTCCTCGTCCTTCAAGACGAGGTACTCCACCGTCCTCGTCCTTCAAGACGAGGTACTCCACCGCCCTCGTCCTTCAAGACGAGGTACTCCACCGCCCTCGTCCTTCAAGACGAGGTACTCCACCGCCCTCGTCCTTCAAGACGAGGTACTCCACCGCCCTCGTCCTTCAAGACGAGGTACTCCACCGCCCTCGTCCTTCAAGACGAGGTACTCCACCGCCCTCGTCCTTCAAGACGAGGTACTCCACCGCCCTCGTCCTTCAAGACGAGGTACTCCACCGCCCTCGTCCTATAAGACGAGGTACTCCACCGCCCTCGTCCTTCAAGACGAGGTACTCCACCGCCCTCGTCCTTCAAGACGAGGTACTCCACCGCCCTCGTCCTTCAAGACGAGGTACTCTACCGCCCTCGTCCTTCAAGACGAGGTACTCTACCGCCCTCGTCCTACAAGACGAGGGCGCTGGTGTCGGCGGGGTTGGATCCCGCCTTCAAGACAATTTCATTGAATCAGGAAATTGAAAAATTAACTCTCCAAAGTTCTATTTTCCTTTTTATTGGGTCTGACGCCTAGTGATGCGTTGCATAAGGTCACTCCTCATATTTTCAAAGACAAATTCTACCGTGCATAATACCTGGAGTATATCCTCTTATGGTGAGGTGGTTAGGTAAAATATGGATGAATGACATTTCATTAAGGATATTAATAGGGTAAGATATTGATACCTATTGTAAGATATTTAATTTTCCGCTATTATTCCTACTATACATATTTTTCTCTAACACTCACCCTCACATACACACACACACACACTTACTCTCACACACATTTGTGAGAGTGAGCATGTCAGCATGTCAGAGAACCCACATGGATGAGAGGAAATGACGAACCAGCGAGACTCGACCTGGTCTTCACTCTGAACGACTCCAACATAAGACAAATCGGTTTTGATGCCCTTGTAGGAATGAGCGACCACAGCGTACTGGTGTTTGAGTACTTGATTGAAGAAGGGTTATTGAACTCGAGGAGGGATACTGAAAACAAAAGGTTAGCATACCGAAAGGGAAACTATGAGCAGATAAGAAAATTCCTAACAGATATAGCATGGGAAACAGAGCTCAGGGGAAAGACGGCCCAAGATATGATGGACTACATCCCGCAGAAGTGCAAGGACGCAGCAAACAAGTTTGTCCCAGCCCAAAAATAAAACAGTAAAATGAAGATGAGAAACCCATGGTTTAATCAGAGATGTAGGCTACCTAAGCAGCAAAGTAAAAAGGTATGGAGAAACTATAGGAATAACAGGACATTTGACAGCAGAGAAAGATATCAGCATGACAGGAATGAATATGTCAGGATGAGAAGAGAGGCAGAAAGACAATACGAAAATGACATCGCATGCAAGGCAAAGTCTCAGCCTAAATTGCTGAATAGCCACATCAGAAGAAAAACAACAGAAAAGGAACAGGTTATGAAATTAAGAATAGGGGCAAAAGGATTCACTACAAACGAAAAGGAAGTGTGTGAGGAACTGAATAAGAAATTCCAGGAGGTCTTCACCTTAGAGCACGGAGAAATCCCAGAGATAAGAGAGGGAATAGGTAACCAGATCCACTGGAAGAGTTTGAGATTACCAGCGGGAAAGTAAGGAAGTGTTTACTAGAGTTGGAAGTTTACTAGAGTTGGAACAAAGGCTATAGGTCCACATGGAATCCCTTGGATACTAAAGGAAGGAGCAGAAGAACTGTGCCTGTTACTCTCCATAGTGTACAACAAAACACTGGTAACAGGGGGAACTGCCAGAAATTTGGAAAGCAGCTAACGTAGTCCCGATATACAAGAAAAAATAAAAAAAGGAGGCACTGAACTATAGGCCAGTGTCCCTAACCTGCATACCATGCAAGCTGATGGAGAAGATTGTGCGAAGAAAGCTAGTGGAACATCTGCAGGGAAATAACTTTGTAACACAGCATGAACATGGGTTCAAGGATGACAGGTCCTGCCTCACAGGGTTACTTGAATTCTACGACCAGGCAACAAAAATCAGGCAAGAAAAGGTTGGGCAGACTGAAAAATTTTTGGATTGTCAGAAAGCCTTTGATACTGTACCACACAAGAGGCTAGTGAAAAAGCTGGAGATGCAGGCCGGTGTGAAAGGGAAGGTACTCCATTGGATAAAGAAGTACCTAAGCAACAGGAGACAACGAGTCAGTGTGAGGGGTGAGGTCTCAAATTGGCGAGACGTTACAAGTGGAGTCCCGCAGGGGTCAGTTCTTGGACCTTTACTGTTTCCGATATATGTAAATGATCTCCAAGAAGATATAGAATCGTTTCTCTCATTGTTTGCCGATGATGCCAAAATTATGAGGAGGATTGAAACAGAGGATGATAGTAGGAGGCTACAAGATGACCTAGACAGACTGAGTGAATGGTCCAACAAATGGCTGTTGAAGTTCAACCCGAGTAAATTCAAAGTAATGAAACTAGGCAGTGGAAACAGGAGGCCAGACACAGGATACAGAATAGGAGATGAAATACTTAATGAAACGGACAGAGAAAATGATCTAGGAGTTGATATCACACCAAACCTGTCTCCTGAAGCCCACATAAAAAGAAAAACGTCTGTGGCATATGCGAGGCTGGCTAACATCAGAATGGCGTTCATGAACCTGAGTAAGGAATTATTCAGAATATTGTACACCACATACTTAAGACCAATCCTGGAGTATGCGGCCCAGCATGGAGCCCATACTTTATCAAACAAAACGAAGCTGGAAAAGTCCAAAGGTATGCCACTAGACTAGTCCCAGAACTAAGAGGCATGAGTTATGAGGAAAGGCTGCGGGAAATGCACCTTACGACACTGGAAGGCAGAAGAGTAAGGGAAGACATGTTCACAACCTACAAAATCCTCAGGGGAGTCGACCGGGTAAACAAGGAACAACTATTCAACACTGGTGGTACGCGAACAAGGGGACACAGGTGGAAACTGAGTACCCACATGAGTCACAGGAACGTCAGAAGGAACTTTTTCAGTGTCAGAGTAGTTACCGGATGGAATGCATTAGGCAGTGATGTGGTGGAGGCTGACTCCATGCACAGTTTCAAATATAGATATGATAGAGCCCAGTAGGCTCAGGAATCTGTACACCAGTTGATTGACAGTTGAGAGGCGCGACCAAAGCGCCAAAGCTCAACCCCCGCAAGCACAAATAAGTGAGCACAAATAGGTGAGTACACACACACACACACACACACACACACACACACACACACACACACACACACACACACACACACACACACACACACACACACACACACACACACACACTGTGACACACACACACACACTGTGTGTGTGTTGTTTCGCAATGTTTCGCAAGCAGAGTGTAGACGGTTGGAACAAGTTAGGTGAGAAGGAGGTGGAGGCCAAAACTGTCAGTAGTGTCAAAGCGTTATATGACAAAGAGTGCTGGGTTGACGGGACACCACGAGCGTAGCTCTCATCCTGTAACTACACTTAGATAATTACATACACACACACACACACACATGGGCGGACTGCATTTTCTTGGACTGTCGGAAAGCCTTTGACACAGTACCCAATAAGAGGCTGATGCATAAGCTGGAGAAACAGGCAGGAGTAACTGGTAGGGCGCTGCAGTGGATAAGGGAGTACCTAAACAATAGGAAGCAGAGTTACATTGAGGGGTGAGACCTCAGATTGGCGTGAAGTCACCAGTAGAGTCCCACGGTGCTCTGTACTCGGACCTCTCCGGTTTCTGATATACGTAAATGATCTCCCAGAGGGTATAGACTCATTCCTCTCAATGTTTGATGTCGACGCCAAAATTATTTGAAGGATTAAGATAGAGGAGGACAAATTGAGGCTTCAAGAAGACCTGGACAAGCGGCAGGAATGGTCGAAGAAATGTTTGTTAGAGTTTAACCCAAGCAAATGTAATGTAATGAAGATAGGTGTAGGGAGCAAGAGACCAGATGCAATGTATCTTCTGGGAGATAAAATAGTTCAAGAGTCAGAGAGAGAGAAAGACCTGGGGGTTGATATCACGCCAGACCTGTCTCCTGAAGCTCATATCAAGAGACCAAAGCGGCATATGCCAGGCTGGCTAACATAAGAACGGCCGTTAGAAACTTGTGTAAGGAATCTTTCAGAACTTTGTATACCACATATGTCAGACCAATCCTGGAGTATGTGGCTACTGCATTGAGTCCATATCTGGTCAAGCATAAGACTAAACTGGAAAAGGATAAAAAATTGGCCACCAGACTATTACCCGAACTGAGGGGTATGAGCTACGAGGAGAGACTACGGGAATTAAACCTCACGTCACTGGGAGACAGAAGAGTTAGTGGGGACATGATCACCACATACAAGATCGATTCTCAGAGGAATTGATAGGGTTGATAAAGACAGACTGTTTAACACAAGAGGCACACGCACTAGGGGACACAGGTGGAATTTGAGTGCCCAAATAAGCTATTGAGACGTTAGAAAGAATTTATTCAGTGTCAGAGTAGTAGACAAATGGAATGCATTAGGCAGTGATGTGGTGGCGGCTGACTTAATACGCTGCTTCAGGAGTAGATATGATAGAGCCCAGTAGGCTCAGGAACCTGTACACCTGTTGATTGACAGTTAAGAGGCGGGACCAAAAAGCCAAAGCTCAACCCTCGCATGCACAACTAGGTATGTACAACTAGATAAGTACACATCCCCAGGATGCAACCCCAGGTATCTATTTACGACAAGTTGAACAGGTCACCTGGGTGAAAGAAACTCTGTCAATTAGTTTCTGTGTCTGCCTTAGGTCGAATACATGCCCCCAGAACTACGACCCCAGAGCGTTGTCCACACAGTAACGAGACGCCCCTATGTGTGGGTGTGTGTATTTACAAATTGTGTCAGCAGGGTCGAGCTATTAGCTCTTGGACTCGGCCTTTCTAACTAATTTATTTTTCTTATATTATATCTGCTACATATTGTTCTCTCTTACATACACACACGCGCGCGCGCGCACACGCACACACATACACAAACACATACACTGGTGGAGGGGCCTCGTAGCCTGGTGGATAGCGCGCAGGACTCGTAATTCTGTGGCGCGGGTTCGATTCCCGCACGAGGCAGAAACAAATGGGCAAAGTTTCTTTCACCCTAAGGGCCCCTGTTACCTAGCAGTAAATAGGTACCTGGGAGTAAGTCAGCTGTCACGGGCTGCTTCCTGGGGTGTGTGTGTGTGTGTGTGTGGTGTGGAAAAAAAAAAAAAAAAAAAAGTAGTTAGTAAACAGTTGATTGACAGTTGAGAGGCGGGCCGAAAGAGCAAAGCTCAACCCCCGCAAAAACAGAAATAGTAAACACAACTAGTAAACACACACACACACAGTTGAGAGGCGGAACCAAAGAGCCAAAGCCCAACCCCTGCAAGCACAAATAGGTGAGTATACACACACACACACACACCCACACACACACACACACACACACACACACACACACAGGAGCACACACACACAGGACCTAGACAGGAGTTTGATAGGAACAACATGGCAACCATTAATATAATAGAGAGAGCAGCTTCAGTTGCCTGCAGGAATGGCTCAAGACTCTTAATCATGGGTGATTTCAACCATGGAAAGATAGACTGGGAGAATGGGGACCCACATGGTGGTGCAGATACGTGGCGAGCTAAACTCTTGGAAGTGGCAACAAGGAATTTTCTGAGCCAGCATGTCAAGGAACCCACAAGAGTGAGAAGCAATGATGAACCAGCTAGACTCGACTTGATATTCACCCTGAATGAGTCAGAAATAAGGGAAGTCAAAGTTGAAGCCCCCATAGGAATGAGTGACCACAGTGTACTGACCTTTGAGTACTTGGTGGAGGTAGGGATAACCTATCCAAGGATGGGAGTGGAGGGGAAAAGACTGAATTACCGAAGAGGAAAATATGACGAGATGAGGAACTTCCTCAGGGGAATACCATGGGAAGCAGAACTTGGAGACAAGAATGTGCAGGTCATGATGGATTTTGTCACCCAAAAGTGCCAGGAAGCTGCAGACAGGTTTATCCTCGTCCAAAAGGAGAAAAACGAAAAACAACAGAAAAACCCATGGTTCAACCAGGAATGTAAGGTAGCGAAACAACTGAGTAAAAGAACATGGAGAAACTACAGAAATAACAGAACACCAGAGAGCAGGGAGAGATACCAGAGGGCCAGAAATGAGTACATCAGAGTGAGGAGGGAAGCAGAGAGACAGTTTGAAAATGACATTACGAGTAAAGCCAAGACCCAACCAAAGCTGCTCCACAGCCGCATCAGGAGGAAAACAGCAGTGAAGGAACAAGTGATGAAGCTGTGGAAAGGGGAGAACAGATACACAGAGAATGACAAGGAGGTGTGTGAAGAGCTCAACAAGAGATTCCAGGAGGTCTTAACAATAGAACAAGGAGAAGCCCCTGCACTAAATGAGGAGGCGGCAAACCAAGCAACCTTGGAGGAATTTGACCTCACCAGTGATGAGGTCAATAGGAGTCTGCTGGAGCTGGATGTGACAAAGGCTGTTGGGCCTGATAGAATCTCACCATGGATACTAAAGGAAGGTGCAGAAGCACTAAGTGTGCCACTCTCTATGGTGTATAACAGGTCACTGGAAACAGGAGACTTACCAGAAAGTTGGAAGACAGCTAACGTGATCCCAATATACAAAAAGGGTGACAGGCAAGAGGCACTAAATTACAGGCCAGTTTCCTTAACTTGTATACCATGCAAGGTGATGGAGAAGATTGTGAGGAAAAGGATCATAGAGCATCTGGAGGGAAATAACTTTGTAACACACCACCAACATGGGTTCAGAGATGGTAAATCGTGCCTCACAGGTTTAATAGAATTTTATGACCAGGCAACGAAAATTAGGCAGGAAAGAGAAGGGTTGGCCGACTGCATTTTTCTGGATTGCCAAAAAGCCTTTGACACAGTACTCCATAAAAGGCTGTTAAAAAAGTTGGAGCAACAGGCAGGAGTAAAAGGGAAGGTGCTCCAGTGGATAAGGGAGTACTTAAGCAACAGGAAACAGCGAGTAACGGTAAGGGGGGAGACATCAGAGTGGCGAGATGTCACCAGCGGAGTCCCACAGGGCTCAGTACTTGGACCCATCCTGTTTCTAATATATGTGAACGATCTTCCAGAGGGTATAGACTCATTCCTCTCGATGTTTGCTGATGATGCAAAATTATGAGAAGAATCAAGACGGATGCAGATAGACAGAGACTACAGGAAGACCTGGATAAACTGGAGGAATGGTCTAGAAAATGGCTGCTAAAGTTCAACTCGGGAAAGTGTAAGGTGATGAAATTAGGCGAAGGAAGCAGGAGGCTGAACACAAGGTATCATCTAAGAGGGGAAATCCTGCAAGAGTCAAATAGAGAGAAGGATCTGGGGGTTGATATCACACCGAACCTGTCCCCAGAGGCCCACATCAAAAGAATATCATCAGCAGCATATGCTAGACTGGCCAACATAAGAACTGCCTTCAGAAACTTGTGTAAGGAATCTTTCAGAACCCTGTATACCACTTATGTAGGACCAATCCTGGAGTATGCAGCTCCAGCCAGGAGTCCATACCTAGTTAAACACAAGACAAAGTTAGAGAAGATTCAACGGTATGCCACCAGGCTCGTCCCGGAACTGAGAGGATTGAGCTACGAGGAAAGGCTAAAGGAGCTGAACCTCACATCCCTGAAAAACAGAATAGTAAGGGGAGACATGATAACCACCTACAAAATTCTCAGGGGAATTGACAGGGTGGACAAAGACAAACTCTTCAGCACGGGTGGGACACGAACAAGGGGACACAGGTGGAAACTTAGTACCCAGATGAGCCACAGAGACGTTAGAAAGAATTTTTTCAGTGTCAGAGTAGTTAATAAATGGAATGCACTAGGAAGTGATGTGGTGGAGGCTGACTTCATACACAGTTTCAAATGTAGATATGATAGAGCCCAGTAGGCTCAGGAATCTGTACACCAGTTGATTGACAGTTGAGAGGCGGCATCAAAGAGCCAAAGCTCAACCCAGGCAAGCACAATTAGGTGAGTACAATTAGGTGAGTACACACACACACACACCCACACCCACACAGAAAAGGTGACAGGCAAGAGGCACTGAACTACAGGCCAGTGTCCTTGACTTGTATACCATGCAAGGTGATGGAGAAGACCGAGAGAAAAAACCTGGTAATACATCTGGAGGGAAGGGACTTCGTGACAAATCGCCAACATGGGTTCAGGGAGGGTAAATCTTGCCTTACAGGCTTGATAGAATTCTACGATCAGGTGACAAAGATTAAGCAAGAAAGAGAGGGCTGGGCGGACTGCATTTTCTTGGATTGTCGGAAAGCCTTTGACACAGTACAGCATAAGAGGCTGGTACATAAGCAGGAGAGACAGGCAGGTGTAGCTGGTAAGGTGCTCCAGTGGATAAGGGAGTATCTAAGCAATAGGAAGCAGAGAGTTACGGTGAGGGGTGAGACCTCCGATTGGCGTGAAGTCACCAGTGGAGTCCCACAGGGCTCTGTACTCGGTCCTATCTTGTTTCTGACATATGTAAATGATCTCCCGGAGGGTATCGATTCTTTTCTCTCAATATTTGCGGACGATGCTAAAATTATGAAAAGGATTAAAACAGAAGAGGACTGTTTGAGGCTTCAAGAAGACCTAGACAAGCTGAAGGAATGGTCGAACAAATGGTTGTTAGAGTTTAACCAAACCAAATGTAATGTAATGAAGATAGGTGTAGGGACCAGGAGGCCAGATACAAGGTATCATCTGGGAGAGGAAATTCTTCAGGAGTCAGAGAAGGAAAAAGACTTGGGGGTTGATATCACGCAAGACCTGTCTCCTGCAGCACATATCAAGAGGATAACATCTGCGGCATATGCCAGGCGGGCCAACATACGAACGGCATTCAGAAACTTGTGTAAAGAATCATTCAGAACTTTGTATACCACATATGTCAGGCCAATCCTGGAGTATGTAGCCCCAGCATGGAGTCTATATCTAGTCAAGGATAAGACTAAACTGGAAAAGGTTCAAAGGTTTGCCACCAGACTAGTACCCGAGCTGAGAGGTATGAGCTACGAGGAGAGACTACGGGAATTAAACCTCACTTCGCTGGAAGACAGAAGAGTTAGGGGGGACATGATCACCACATTCAAGATTCTGAAGGGGATTGATAGGGTAGATAAAGACAGTCTATTTAACACAAGGGGAACACGCACAAGGGGACACAGGTGGAAACTGAGTGCCCAAATGAGCCACAGAGATATTAGAAAGAACTTTTTTAGTGTAAGAGTGGTTGACAAATGGAATGCATTAGGAAGTGATGTGGTGGAGGCTGACTCCATACACAGTTTTAAGTGTAGATATGATAGAGCCCGATAGGCTCAGGAATCTGTACACCTGTTGATTGCCGGTTGAGAGGCGGGACCAAAGAGCCAGAACTCAACCCCCGTAAACACAACTAGGTGAGTACAACTAGGTGAGTACACACACACACACACACACACATAGGGTAGGGTATGAGTTAGGAGGCGGAGTGGCCCTACTCATGAGAAGGGAATGGAGTTTTAAGGAGATGGCCATCCCGGGCTGTGAGGAGTTCAGAGACTACATAGCAGGCATCATAACAATGGGAGAACCAAGAATAGTAGTAGCAGTAATATACAACCCTCCACCAAATGACAGGAGACCCAGTCAAGAGTATGAAAACAACAACAAGACAGTTAACACTATAATTGAGAGGGCAGCCTCTGCTGCCTGTAGAAATAGATCCCACCTGCTCATCATGGGCGACTTCAATCACGGAAAGATTGACTGGGAGAACAAGGAACCGCATGGAGGCGAGGATACGTGGAGAGCCAAACAATTGGAGGTGGTGACAAGCAACTTTTTAACCTAGCATGTCGGAGAACCCACAAGGATGAGAGGCAATGACGAACCAGCGAGACTCGACCTAGTCTTCACTCTGAACGTCTCCGACATAAGAGAAATCGGTTTTGAGGACCCAGTAGGAATGAGCGACCACAGTGTTTGTGGTTTGTACAGTGTGGTTTGTACAAACACCACGGTGTTTGAGTACTTGATTGAAGAAGGGTTATTGAACTCGAGGAGGGATACCGAAACCAAAAGGTTAGCATACCGAAAGGGAAACTATGAGGGGATAAGAAAATTCCTAACAGATATAGCATGGGAAACAGAGCTCAGGGGAAAGACGGCCCAAGATATGATGGATTACATCACACAGAAGTGCAAGGACGCAGCAAACAAGTTTGTCCCAGTCCAAAAGGAAAACAGAGAAATGAAGATGAGAAACCCATGGTTTAATCAGAGATGTAGGCTAGCTAAGCAGCAAAGTAAAAGGGCATGGAGAAACTATAGGAATAACAGGACACTGGAGAGCAGAGAAAGATACCAGAATGCCAGGAATGAATTTGTCAGGATGAGAAGAGAGGCAGAAAGACAATACGAAAATGACATCGCAAGCAAGGCAAAGACTCAGCCTAAATTGTTGCATAGCCACATTAGGAGAAAAACAACAGTAAAGGAACAGGTTATGAGATTAAGGATAAGGGCGGAAGGATTCACTGCAAATGACAAGGAAGTGTGTGAGGAATTGAATAAGAAATTCCAGGAGGTCTTCACCTTAGAGCAAGGAGAAATTCCAGAGGTAAGTGAGGGAATTGCTAACCAGGAACCACTGGAAGAGTTTGAGATTACCAGTGGGGAAGTAAGGAAGTGTTTACAAGAGTTGGACGTGACGAAGGCTATAGGCCCAGATGGAATCTCCCCTTGGGTTCTAAAGGAAGGAGCAAGAGAACTGTGCCTACCACTCTCCATAGTGTATAACAAATCACTGGCAACAGGGGAACTGCCAGATATTTGGAAATCAGCTAACATAGTCCCGATATACAAGAAACGGGATAGACAGGCGGCACTGAACTACAGGCCAGTGTCCCTAACCTGCATACCATGCAAGCTGATGGAGAAGATTGTGCGAAAAAAACTAGTGGAGCATCTGCAGCGAAGGAACTTTGTAACACAGCATCAACATGGGTTCAGGGATGGCAGGTCCTGCCTCACAGGGTTACTTGAATTCTACGACCAGGCAACAAAAATAAGGCAAGAAAGAGAAGGGTGGGCAGACTGCATATTTTTGGATTGTCAGAAAGCCTTTGATACAGTGCCACACAAGAGGCTAGTGCGAAAATTGGAGATGCAGGCTGGAGTGAGAGGGAAGGTACTCCGGTGGATAGAGGAGTACCTAAGCAACAGGAGACAACGAGTCTGTGTGAGGGGTGAGGTCTCAGATTGGCGAGACGTCACAAGTGGAGTCCCGCAGGGGTCAGTCCTTGGACCTATACTGTTTCTGGTATATGTAAATGATCTCCCTGAGGGTATAGATTCGTTCCTCTCAATGTTTGCCGACGATGCAAAAATTATGAGGAGGATTGAAACAGAGGATGATAGTAGGAGGCTACAAGATGACCTGGATAGACTGAGTGAATGGTCCAACAAATGGCTGTTGAAGTTCAACCCGAGTAAATGCAAAGTAATGAAACTAGGCAGTGGAAACAGGAGGCCAGGCACTGGATACAGAATAGGAATTGAAGTACTTAATGAAACAGACAGAGAGAAAGATCTAGGAGTTGATATCACACCAAACCTGTCTCCTGAAGCCCACATAAAGAGAATAACGTCTGCGGCATTTGCGAGGCTGGCTAACATCAGAACGGCGTTCAGGAACCTGTGTAAGGAATCATTCAGAATCTTGTACACCACATATGTAAGACCAATCCTGGAGTATGCGGCCCCAGCATGGAGCCCGTACCTTGTCAAGAACAAGACGAAGCTGGAAAAAGTCCAAAGGTATGCTACTAGACTAGTCCCAGAACTAAGAGGCATGAGTTATGAGGAAAGGCTGAGGGAAATGCACCTTACGACACTGGAAGACAGAAGAGTAAGGGGGGACATGATCACAACCTACAAAATCCTCAGGGGAATCGACCGGGTAAACAAGGATGAACTATTCAACACTGGTGGGACGCGAACAAGGGGACACAGGTGGAAGCTGAGTACCCAGATGAGCCACATAGACGTTAGAAAGAACTTTTTCAGTGTCAGAGTAGTTAGTAAATGGAATGCATTAGGAAGAGATGTGGTGGAGGCTGACTCCATACACAGTTTCAAATGTAGATATGATAGAGCCCAGTAGGCTCAGGAATCTGTACACCAGTTGATTGACGGTTGAGAGGCGGGACCAAAGAGCCAGAGCTCAACCCCCGCAAGCACAATTAGGTGAGTACAATTTGGTGAGTACACACGCACACACACACACACACACACACACACACACACACACACACACACACACACACACACACACACACACACACACACACACACACACACACACACACACACACACACACACACACACACACACACACACACACACACACACACACACACACACACACACACACACACACACACACACACACACACACACATACACACACACACACACACATCTTGCCTTCTTGTAAATCTTGCCTTACAGGTTTGATAGAATTGTACGATCAGGTGACAAAGATTAAGCAAGAAAGAGAAGGATGGGCGGACTGCTTTTTTTTGGACTGTCGGAAAGCCTTTGACACAGTACCCCATAAAAGGTTGATGCATAAGCTAGCGAAACAAGCAGGAGTAACTGGTAGGGCGCTCCAGTAGATGAAGGAGTACCTAAGCAATAGGAAGCAGAGAGTTACAGTGAGGGGAGAGACCTCAGAATGGCGTGAAGTCACCAGTGGAGTTCCACAGGGCTCTGTGCTTGGACCTATCCTGTTTCTGATATACGTAAATGATCTCCCAGAGGGTATAGACTCATTCCTCTCAATGTTTGCTGACGACGCCAAAATTATGAGAAGGATTAAGACAGAGGAGGACAGCTTGAGGCTTCAAGAAGACCTGGACAAGCTGCAGGAATGGTCGAACAAATGACTGTTAGAGTTTAACCCAAGCAAATGTAATGTAATGAAGGTAAGGGTAGGAAGCAGGAGACCAGATAAAAGGTATCACTTGGGAGATAATATACTTCAAGAGTCAAAGAGAGAGAAAGATCTGGGGGTTGATATCACGTCAGATCTGTCCCCAGAAGCTCATATCAAGAGGATAACATCAGCAGCATATGCCAGGTTGGCTAACATATGAACGGCCTTTAGAAACTTGTGTAAGGAATCTTTCAGAACATTATATACCACATATGTCAGACCAATCCGGGAGTATGCGGCTCCAGCATGGAGTACATATTTAGTCAAGCATAAGACTAAACTGGAAAAGGTTCAAAGGTTTGCCACCAGACTAGTACCCGAGCTGAGAGGTATGAGCTACGAGCAGAAACTACGGGAATTAAACCTCACTTCGTTGAAAGACAGAAGAGTTAGGGGGGGACATGATCACCACATTCAAGATTCTCAAGGGAATCGACAGGGTTGATAGGGACAGGCTATTTAACACAAGGGGTCACACGCACTAGGGGACACAGGTGGAAACTGAGTGCCTAAATGAGCCACAGAGATATTAGAAAGAACTTTTTTAGTGTCAGCGTGGTTGACAAATGGAATGCATTAGGAAGTGATGTGGTGGAGGCTGACTCCATACACAGCTTCAAGTCTAGATATGATAGAGCTCAGTAGGCTCAGGCACTTGTACACCTGTTGATTGACAGTTGAGAGGCGGGACCAAAGAGCCAGAGCTCAACCCCCACAAGCATAACTAGGTGAGTACAACTAGAGGAGAAAACACACACACACACACACACACACACATGGGGACGGGACCAAAGAGCCAAAGCTCAACCCCCGCAAGCACAATTAGGTGAGTACACACACACACACACACACACACACACACACACACACACACACACACACACACACATACACACACACACACACACACACACACACACACACACACACACACACACACACACACACACACACACACACACACATACACACACACATGTTATATGTGTGTGTGGATGTTAGATGTTAGATGTTAGATGTTGGATGTTAGAGAGGCTGTTGGTCCAGACGGGATCTCACCATGGATACTGAAAGAGTGTGCAGAGGCACTTTGCTTGCTACTCTCCATAGTGTATAGTAGGTCACTGGAGACGGAAGGCCTACCAGAAATATGGAAGATGGCGAATGTGGTCCCAATATACAAAAAGGGCGACAGGCAAGAGGCACTGAACTACAGGCCAGTATCCTTGACTTGTATACCATGCAAGGTGATGGAGAAGATCGTGAGAAAAAAACCTGGTAGCACATCTGGAGAGAAGATACTTCATGACAAATCGACAACATGGGTTCAGGGAGGGTAAATCTTGCCTGACTGGCTTAATAGAATTCTATGACCAGGTGACACAGATTAAGCAAGAAAGAGAGGGTTGGGCGGACTGCATTTTCTTGGATTGTCGGAAAGCCTTTGACACAGTACCGCATAAGAGGCTGGTACATAAGTTGGAGAGACAGGCAGGTGTAGCTGGTAAGGTGCTCCAGTGGATAAGGGAGTACCTAAGCAATAGGAAGCAGAGAGTTACGGTGAGGGGTCAGACGTCCGGTTGGCGTGAAGTTACCATTGGAGTCCCACAGGGCTCTGTACTCGGTCCTATCTTGTTTCTGATATATGTAAATGATCTCCCGGAGGGTATAGATTCATTTCTCTCAATGTTTGCGGACGATGCCAAAATTATGAGAAGGATTAAGACAGAAGAGGACTGTTTGAGGCTTCAAGAAGACCTTGACAAACTGAAGGAATGGTCGAACAAGTGGTTGTTAGAGTTTAACCCAACCAAATGTAATATAATGAAGATAGGTGTAGGGAGCAGGAGGCCAAATACAAGGTATCATCTGGGAGAGGAAATTCTTCAGGAGTCAGAGAAAGAAAAAGACTTGGGAGTTTATATATAACACCAGACCTGTCTCCTGCAGCACATATCAAGAGGATAACATCAGCGGCATATGCGAGGCTGGCCAACATACGAACGGCATTCAGAAATTTGTGTAAAGAACCATTCAGAACTTTGTATACCACATATATCAGGCCAATCCTGGAGTATGCATCCCCAGCATGGTGTCCATATGTAGTCAAGGATAAGACTAAACTGGAAAAGGTTCAAAGATTTGCCACCAGACTAGTACCCGAGCTGTGAGGTATGAGCTACGAGGAGAGACTTCGGGAATTAAACCTCACTTCGCTGGAAGACAGAAGAGCTAGGGGGGACATGATCACCACATTCAAGATTCTCAAGGGAATTGATAGGGTAGATATAGACAGGCTATGTAACACAAGGGGCACACGCACAAGGGGACACAGGTGGAAACTGAGTGCCCAAATGAGCCACAGAGATATTAGAAAGAACTTTTTTAGTGTCAGAGTGGTTGACAAATGGAATGCATTAGGAAGTGATGTGGTGGAGGCTGACTCCATACACAGTTCAAGTGTAGATATGATAGAGCCCAGTAGGCTCAGGAATCTTTACACCAGTTGATTGATGGTTGAGAGGCGGGACCAAAGAGCCAGAGCACAACCCCTGCAAGCACAACTAGGTGAGTACAACTAGATGAGTACATCCCCATGTAACAGAGCAATCTGTCACCTATCTGCTCTGTGTAACTTACTCGACTTTAAAAGACGACACTCTCACTTTCTGAGTCTTACCTGGTCGTTTAGTTAATGGCTACGTTGTTCACCGTTGTTCCTTAGTGTCACCTGAGTCCAGTGCTACCTGTACAACTTGGTACTTGACCACCAAGTGCCACGAGCACTAGAGACCACTGCCGCCTCGGCTACAAGCACTCACAAGACCTGGGTTATACCCAAGGCTTATTACGGAGACGTTAAACAGCTGCCTCCACCTTCCCTATTAACTATATAATTAAGCCAAGTGACTGCGCGGAAGGACCAGTCAATAGCCATAGAAATAACAAGATTGTGAGTTCCCAATTATTAAAAGGAGGGAATGAGTTTACTTTAAATATGGCTTAAATCAGACAAAGGGGAAATATTATAATCGATAACGGTGCTTGCAAGAACCACAGGAAGCTTACAACACAATTCAAGATCTTGAAAATTATAAATATTAATTGGGGAAAATTGGCAGAACATCATAAAATTCAGTAAAATCGTTTATTAACACAAAAGTATGAAATGCAAAGACAGTCCACTATTCCTAATCTATTCTTGCAACAATGATTAAAATTGATGCCACCAGAGGTACAAACTCAATAACAATTTTACCTTAATTTACACACTGTCCAGACCAGAGGTGTAGACGTGTCTCCGTCTGGTGGTGTTGTCTCCTCCTGCACTCCTCAGCCACACTAACTACAGACCAGAGGTGTAGACGTGTCTCCGTCTGGTGGTGGTGTCTCCTCCTGCACTCCTCAGCCACACTAACTACAGACCAGAGGTGTAGACGTGTTTCCGTCTGGTGGTGGTGTCTCCTCCTGCACTCCTCAGCCACACTAACTACAGACCAGAGGTGTAGACGTGTCTCCGTCTGGTGGTGGTGTCTCCTCCTGCACTCCTCAGCCACACTAACTACAGACCAGAGGTGTAGACGTGTCTCCGTCTGGTGGTGGTGTCTCCTGCCCTCCTCAGCCACACTAACTACAGACCAGAGGTGTAGACGTGTCTCCGTCTGGTGGTGGTGTCTCCTCCTGCACTCCTCAGCCACACTAACTACAGACCAGAGGTGTAGACGTGTCTCCGTCTGGTGGTGGTGTCTCCTCCTGCCCTCCTCAGCCACACTAACTACAGACCAGAGGTGTAGACGTGTCTCCGTCTGGTGGTGGTGGTGTCTCCTCCTGCCCTCCTCAGCCACACTAACTACAGCGCTCATCCCCAGGCGACGCCGATCTTAGCTGGTTGCTGAACTAGTTGACACTGTTACATAACAAACATGAATCACGTGGCCAATTAATGGAATTTAATCTTTACACCTAAATCATGGTTAAATACATAGGCAAAGGAACAAATAAAGTTATTGAATACATTTACTAATAATAACAAGAATTTCTCTAACCTAATGAATTAATAAACAAAGAGAGGATGTGGCAATGAGACATCATGTTCTTGACCCGAGTTGACTCATTACCCATCCTGCCAACTTAACAAGTACCCATACTTATGAACCCAATACACAGGATGGTAATCCACATACTCTCATAAACTCTTCACTACTCATTTCTAAATAACATACAAGGAGGTCTCCGTATCTATTTAAGTAAGTGTAGTCCGTGGAAGGATTTTCCCAGGCCATCACACATTGCCGTGGCACTCTTGCATCATCACTTACCTGATAATCCTTAGGTAAAGATTACCGGTCACCCTTGTGCTAAAACCAGGTCAAACGTTCTCTCTCCCAGCAGTGGGGTCTGGTAGCTGAGCGGACAGTGCACAGGGCTCGTAATTCTGTGTTCTCGGGTTCGATTCCCTGGCTAGGCAGAAACATATGGCCAAAGTTTCTTTCACCCTGATGCACCTGTTACCTAGCAGTCAATAGGGACCTGGGAGTTAGACAGCTGTTACGGAGCTGCTTCCTGTGTGTGTGTGTGTGTGAGAAAAAAAATGTGTTACTTAGTACTTAGTTACAGTTGATTGACCATTGACAGGCTGACCGAAAGAGCAGAGCTCACCCCCCTCCCTCCCCGCAAGAAAAAAATAGGTGAATACATTAACTAAAGTGCGCTCTCACTTAAGGCACATCCCCCACTTAACAACAGACAGCTTTTAGTACAAATTAATGCATATTCTTTTAATACTAAATATATATCCTTCTTTATAGACAGCTAAACTATTACACCCAGGAAGCAGCCCATAGCAACTGTTTAATTCTCAGGTACCTATTTACTGCTAGGTGAACAGAAGTACCATGGTGAATAAAACTCTGCCCACTTGTTTCCGCCTCCAACGGGGATCGAACCCGGGCTGACCTACGATTCCCAAACGCTGTCCACTCAGCCGCGAGGTCCACTGTGTCAAATAGGTGTACTCACCTATTTGTACCTGCAGGATCGAGCATTGACTCTTTGATCCCACCTCTCTAGCCATCGGTTGTTTACAGCAATGACTCCTGTCCCATTTCCCTATCATACCTAATTTTAAAATTATGAATAGAGTTTGCTTTCACAACCTGTTCCTTAAGTGCATTGCATTTTCCCACTACTCTAACGCTAAAAGAACTCTTCCTAACATCTCTGTGACTCATCTGAGTTTCCAGCATCCACCCATGTCCCCTCTTTCTGTTACTATTACGTGTGAACATTTCGTCAATTTCCCTAAGTATTTTATACGTTTCTATCATATCCTCCCTCTCCCTTCTTTTTTCTAGAGTCGTAAGGTTCAGATCCCTTAGGCACTCTTCATATCCCATCCCTCGTAACGCTGGGACAAGCCTCGTCGCAAACTTCTGAACCTTTTCCAGTTTCCTTATGTGTTTCTTCAGGTGGGGACTCCATGATGGCGCGGCATACTCTAAGACTGGTCTCACGTAGGCAGCATAAAGCGCCCTAAAAGCCTCCTCACTTAGGTTTCTGAATGATGTTCTAACTTTTGCCAGTGTAGAATACGCTGCTGTCGTTCTCCTATTTATATATGCCTCAGGAGTTAGGTTAGGTGTTACGTCCACACCCAGCTCTCTTTCTCAAACCGTTATAGGTAGGCAGTTTCCTTTCACTGTGTACTGTCCTTTTGATCTCCTATTACCTAATCCCAATTCCATAACTTTACATTTGGTCTTGTTGAACGCCAGTAGCCATTTCTCTGACCATCTCTGCAACCGGTTTAAGTCCTCTTGGAGGATCCTACAATCCTCATCTGTCACAACTCTTGTCATTAATTTGGCGTCATCCGCGAACATCGACATGATGGACTTTACTCCTGTAAACATGTCATTTACGTATATTAGAGATAGAATTGGTCCCAGCACCGATCCTTGAGGTACTCCACTCGTTACTGTTCGCCAGTCAGACTTCTTGCCCCTTACCATTACCCTGTGGCTCCTTCCTGTTAGGTAGTTCCTTACCCATGCTAGGGCCTTTCCGCTTACTGTGTGGTACTGTATCAAAGGCTTTTTGGCAGTTCAGATATATGCAATCTGGCTATTCTGTGTGTGTGTGTGTGTGTGTGTGTGTGTGTGTGTGTGTGTGTGTGTGTGTGTGTGTGTGTGTGTGTGTGTGTGTGTGTGTGTGTGTGTGTGTGTGTGTATGTGTGTGTGTGTGTGTGTGTGTGTGTGTGTGTGTGTGTGTGTGTGTGTGTGTGTGTGTGTGTGTGTGTGTGTGTGTGTGTGTGTGTGTGTGTGTGTGTGTGTGTGTGTGTGTGTGTGTGTGTGTGTGTGTGTTTTCAAGAGTAGATTATCTTAGATGTAGAGTACCAACAGGTACACATGCAAAGACAAATTCTCAGCGTTAAAATTATCTCTTAACATACGAGAAACACAGTTTTACGATCCGCACAATAACAAAACCCAAACCTTCGCACATAAATCAGGTCACTACATCAGAGGCCCCAAATTAACTCTCTCTGGAGTGCTACTTTCAGGGCAAAAGCAGCGACCGTAAAGTGTTAAGTCATTATAGCGAGGCTCATAAGTGATGGCACTCAGGGGGTCGACTTATCTTAAGTAAGGCTAAGGGTTATTACACATTGGAGGGCTTGTTTGGATATTAATGGCTGGGAGACACCACGCACCTTCCTTCAAGGTCTCTCTCTCTCTCTCTCTCTCTCTCTCTCTCTCTCTCTCTCTCTCTCTCTCTCTCTCTCTCTCTCTCTCTCTCTCTCTCTCTCTCTCTCTCTCTCTCTCTCTCTCTCTCTCTCTCTCTCTCTCTCTCTCTCTCTCTCTCTCTCTCTCTCTCTCTCTCTCTCTCTCTCTCCATCTCTCTCTCTCTCTCTCTCTCCATCTCTCTCCATCTCTCTCTCTCTCTCTCTCTCTCTCTCTCTCTCTCTCTCTCTCTCTCTCTCTCTCTCTCTCTCTCTCTCTCTCTCTCTCTCTCTCTCTCTCTCTCTCTCTCTCTCTCTCTCTCTCTCTCTCCATCTCTCTCTCTCTCTCTCTCCATATCTCTCCAACTCTCTCTCTCTCTCTCTCTCTCTCTCTCTCTCTCTCTCTCTCTCTCTCTCTCTCTCTCTCTCTCTCTCTCTCTCTCTCTCTCTCTCTCCATCTCTCTCCATCTCTCTCTCTCTCTTTCTCTCTCTCTCCATCTCTCTCTCTCTCTCTCTCTCTCTCCATCTCTCTCTCTCTCTCTCTCTCTCTCTCTCCATCTCTCTCTCTCTCTCTCTCTCTCTCTCTCTCTCTCTCTCTCTCTCTCTCTCTCTCTCTCTCTCTCTCTCTCTCTCTCTCTCTCTCTCTCTCTCTCTCTCTCTCTCTCTCTCTCTCTGTAGCTGAATCTATAACAACAACCAACAGAGGGAGAGGATAGTGTGTGCTGTGTCTCAGTGCAGACAAGAGTCCGGGGTGTTGTGTTGGGCATCACAGGGGGGAGCGGGGGGGGGCGGAGGCTGACGGTCTGGTATCTGCACGGAAACTTCTACACTGCTGCATCTTGAGTAAGTACTGGTCCCTTGTGTTCCAATATCACAAGTGTTGATTATTACACGCCTTGATAGGGAACATAGAGTAGGACTTTTATGAAGTGATCTTAAATTAAATATATTACTAAATTGTCCATCTGGGTATCCATTAGTCCTGTGTATTCATTCCTAGAGAGCGGCCAGAGAAGGGTGGAAGCCAAGCGTGTGCTCCCCCTCCCCCCTTTGTGTGGCACCATTAACCCTCCCGTGACCGGCACACGTCGACGCCGGTCACTGTTAAATAATTATAATCATCAAAGTGGAAGGTGGTGGCGGCAGTAACTATCTTTAATTTAGTCATAATTATCAACAACTTGCTCAGTGGCTGGTATCACTGGTGTAACGTTATTGCTGCGTTATAACCAATCACTTCACTCAGTTGTTGTCCTGCCTTGTTAACTGCTTGTTTAGCCAACCATGTTAACTTGCTGCTTGCCTATCATGTTTGCCTCACCATGTTAGTTGTTTGTCAATATATATAACGAGTTGTTTGGCCTAACGTTTCAGTTGTTGCTCCCTCCGTGTTAACACGGTACTTACTAGTCTTGTTCTTATTAATTTAGTTTCAGCCAGTTAATAATTTCTTTATATATCAATCATCTTTATAAATAAATAAATAAATAAATATATATAATATTTTTTGGTACATAGGTAAAAGTACATACATATTGAGTTACAAGCAGAATGTTCGATTTCTAGATAGAGTTAGTACATACTAAGCCTAAAGGCACTAATACGCAAAGCATTTCGAGCAAAACGAGACAATTAATGCTAATACACTGCCTAATGTCTCCCTTGTATTGCTTACCTGCTAATACACTTGTCCCTCACACTCAGAGCTGGTCTCTGGTGGGCCCGCGAGCACTCTCATTAATACACTAACGTTTTCTATACACAACATTAATGTATACACGACTCTAAGGTTATGTATGTGACTCTATAGGACGGAAGGTATCACCTGGCCTCTAGTATATTGTCAGGTCACGTCTCTAACCCAGGCGGGTTACAGAGCTAACAGCCTCTAACCCTGGTGGTTACAGAGCACAGAGCCTCTAACTCTGGCGGTTACAGAGCACAGAGCCTCTAACCCTGGCGGTCACAGAGCACAGAGCATCTACCCCTGGTGGTTACGGAGCACAGAGCCTCTAACTCTGGCGGTCACAGAGCACAGAGCCTATAACTCTGGTGGTTACAGAGCACAGAGCCTCTAACTCAAGTGGTTACAGAGCACAGAGCCTCTAACTCTGGTGGTTACAGAGCACAGAGCCTCTAACTCAAGTGGTTACAGAGCACAGAGCCTCTAACTCAAGTGGTTACAAAGCACAGAGCCTCTAACTCAAGTGGTTACAGAGCACAGAGCCTCTAACTCAAGTGGTTACAAAGCACAGAGCCTCTAACTCAAGTGGTTACAGAGTACAGAGCCTCAAACTCAAGTGGTTACAGAGCACAGAGCCTCTAACTCTGGCGGTCACAGAGCACAGAGCCTCGTCATGCAAAGTAGTAGTGACCAGTGAGGTCATGCAGGGTAGTAGTAACCAGTGAGATCATGCCAGGTAGTAGTGACCAGTGAGGTCATGCAGGGTAGTAGTGACCAGTGAGGTCATGCAGGGTAGTAGTAACCAGTGAGGTCATGCAGGGTAGTAGTGACCAGTGAGGTCATGCAGGGTAGTAGTGACCAGTGAGGTCATGCAGGCTAGTAGTGACCAGTGAGGTCATGCAGGGTAGTAGTGACCAGTGAGGTCATGCAGGGTAGTAGTAACCAGTGAGGTCATGCAGGGTAGTAGTGACCAGTGAGGTCATGCAGTGTAGTAGTGACCAGTGAGGTCATGCAGGGTAGTAGTGACCAGTGAGGTCTTGCACGGTAGTAGTGACCAATGAGTTCATGCAGGGTAGTAGTGACCAGTGAGGTCATGCAGGGTAGTAGTGACCAGTGAGGTCATGCCAGAGAGTAGTGACCAGTGAGGTCATGCAGAGTAGTAGTGACCAGTGAGGTCATGCAGGGTAGTAGTGACCAGTGAGGTCATGCACGGTAGTAGTGACCAGTGAGGTCATGCAGGGTAGTAGTGACCAGTGAGGTCATGCCAGAGAGTAGTGACCAGTGGGGTCATGAACGGTAGTAGTGACCAGTGAGGTCATACAGGGAAGTAGTGACCAGAGAGGATCTTGCAAGGTAGTAGTGATCCGTGAGGTCATGCAGGGTAGTAGTGACCAGTGAGATCATGCAGGGTAGTAGTGACCAGTGAGGTCATGCAAGGTAGTAGTGACCAGTGAGGTCATGCAGGGTAGTAGTGACCAGTGAGGTCATGCAGAGTAGTAGTGACCAGTGAGGTCATGCAGGGTAGTAGTGACCAGTGAGGTCATGAAGGGGAGTAGTGACGAGGTGAGGTCATGCACGATAGTAGTGACCAGTGAGGTCATGCAAGGTAGTAGTGACCAGTGAGGTCATGCCAGATAGTAGTGACCAGTGAGGTCATGCAGAGTAGTAGTGACCAATGGGGATCATGCAAGGTAGTAGTGACCCGTGAGGTCATGCACGGTAGTAGTGACCAGTGAGGTCATGGCAGGTAGTAGTGACCAGTGAGTTCATGCACGGTAGTAATGACCAGTGAGGTCATGCAGGGTAGTAGTGACCAGTGAGGTCATGTCAAGTAGTAGTGACCAGTGAGGTCCTGCAGGGTAGTAGTGACTAGTGAGATCATGCCAGGTAGTAGTGACCAGTGAGGTCTTGCACGGTAGTAGTGACCAGTGAGGTCATGCAGAGTAGTAGTGACCAGTGAGGTCATGCAGGGTAGTAGTGACGAGTGAGGTCATGCAGGATAGTAGTGACCAGTGAGGTCATGCAGGGTAGTATTGACCAGTGAGGTCATGCAGGGTAGTAGTGACCAGTGAGGTCATGCTAGGTAGTAGTGACCAGTGAGATCATACCAGGTAGTAGTGACCAGTGAGGTCATGCAGAGTAGTAGTGACCAGTGAGGTCATGCAGGGTAGTAGTGACCAGTGAGGTCTTGCACGGTAGTAGTGACAAGTGAGGTCATGCAGGATAGTAGTGACAAGTGAGGTCATGCCAGAGAGTAGTGACCAGTGGGGTCATGCATGGTAGTAGTGACAAGTGAGGTCATACAGGGAAGTAGTGACCAGAGAGGATCATGCAAGGTAGTAGTGATCCGTGAGGTCATGCAGGGTAGTAGTGACCAGTGAGATCATGCAGGGTAGTAGTGAGCAGTGAGGTCATGCAAGGTAGTAGTGACCAGTGAGGTCATGCAGGGTGTTAGTGACCAGTAAGGTCATGCAGAGTAGTAGTGACCAGTGAGGTCATGAAGGGTAGTAGTGACCAGTGAGGTCATGCAGGGTATTAGTGACCAGTGAGGTCATGCACGATAGTAGTGACTAGTGAGGTCATGCAAGGTAGTAGTGACCAGTGAGGTCATGCCAGATAGTAGTGACCAGTGAGGTCATGCAGAGTAGTAGTGACCAGTGAGGATCATGCAAGGTAGTAGTGACCCGTGAGGTCATGCACGGTAGTAGTGACCAGTGAGGTCATGCCAGGTAGTAGTGACCAGTGAGTTCATGCACGGTAGTAGTGACCAGTGAGGTCATGCCAAGTAGTAGTGACCAGTGATTTCATGCAGGGTAGTAGTGACTAGTGAGATCATGCCAGGTAGTAGTGACCAGTGAGGTCTTGCACGGTAGTAGTGACCAGTGAGGTCATGCAGGTTAGTAGTGACCAGTGAGGTCATGCAGGGTAGTAGTGACCAGTGAGGTCATGCAGGGTAGTAGTGACCAGTAAGGACATGCCGGGTAGTAGTGACCAGTGAGATCGTGCAGGGTAGTAGTGACCAGGGAGTTCAGGCTAGGTAGTAGTGACCAGTGAGATCATACCAGGTAGTAGTGACCAGTGAGGTCATGCAGAGTAGAAGTGACCAGTGAGGTCATGCAAGGTGGTAATGACCAGTGAAGTCATGCCAGGTAGTGACCTGTGAGGTCATGCAAGGTAGTAGTGACCAGTGAGGTCATGCAGGGTAGTAGTGTCTAGTGAGGTCATGCAAGGTAGTAGTGACCAGTGAGGTCATGCAGGGTAGTAGTGACCAGTGAAGTCAGGCTAGGTAGTAGTGACCAGTGAGGTCATGCAGGGTAGTAGTGACCAGTGAGGTCATGCAAGGTAGTAGTGACCAGTGAGGTCATGCAAGGTAGTAGTGACCAGTGAGGTCATGCAGGGTAGTAGTGACCAGTGAGGTCATGCAAGGTAGTGACCAGTGAGGTCATGCAGGGTAGTAGTGACCAGTGAGGTCAGGCTAGGTAGTAGTGACCAGTGAGGTCATGCAGGGTAGTAGTGACCAGTGAGGTCATGCAGGGTAGTAGTGACCAGTGAGTTCAGGCTAGGTAGTAGTGACCAGTGAGATCATACCAGGTAGAAGTGACCAGTGAGGTCATGCAGAGTAGTAGTGACCAGTGAGGTCATGCAGGGTGGTAATGACCAGTGAGATCATGCAGGGTAGTAGTGACCAGTGAGGTCATGCAAGGTAGTAGTGACCAGTGAGGTCATGCATGGTAGTAGTGACCAGTGAGGTCATATACGGTAGTAGTGACCAGTGAGGTCATGCAGGGTGGTAGTAGTGACCAGTGAGGTCATGTACGGTAGTAGTGACCAGTGAGGTCATGCAGGGTGGTAGTAGTGACCAGTGAGGTCATGCAGGGTAGTAGTGACCAGTGAGGTCATGTACGGTAGTAGTGACCAGTGAGGTCATGCAGGGTGGTAGTAGTGACCAGTGAGGTCATGCAGGGTAGTAGTGACCAGTGAGGTCATGTACGGTAGTAGTGACCAGTGAGGTCATGTAGAGTGGTAGTGACCAGTGAGGTCATGCAGGGTGGTAGTAGTGACCAGTGAGGTCATGCAGGGTGGTAGTAGTGACCAGTGAGGTCATGCAGGGTGGTAGTAGTGACCAGTGAGGTCATGCAGGGTAGTAGTGACCAGTGAGGTCAAGTACGGTAGTAGTGACCAGTGAGGTCATGCAGAGTGGTAGTGACCAGTGAGGTCATGCAGGGTGGTAGTAGTGACCAGTGAGGTCATGCAGGGTGGTAGTAGTGACCAGTGAGGTCATGCAGGGTGGTAGTAGTGACCAGTGAGGTCATGCAGGGTAGTAGTGACCAGTGAGGTCATGCAGGGTGGTAGTAGTGACCAGTGAGGTCATGCAGGGTAGTAGTGACCAGTGAGGTCATGCAGGGTAGTAGTGACCAGTAAGGACATGCCGGGTAGTAGTGACCAGTGAGATCGTGCAGGGTAGTAGTGACCAGGGAGTTCAGGCTAGGTAGTAGTGACCAGTGAGATCATACCAGGTAGTAGTGACCAGTGAGGTCATGCAGAGTAGAAGTGACCAGTGAGGTCATGCAAGGTGGTAATGACCAGTGAAGTCATGCCAGGTAGTGACCTGTGAGGTCATGCAAGGTAGTAGTGACCAGTGAGGTCATGCAGGGTAGTAGTGTCTAGTGAGGTCATGCAAGGCAGTAGTGACCAGTGAGGTCATGCAGGGTAGTAGTGACCAGTGAAGTCAGGCTAGGTAGTAGTGACCAGTGAGGTCATGCAGGGTAGTAGTGACCAGTGAGGTCATGCAAGGTAGTAGTGACCAGTGAGGTCATGCAAGGTAGTAGTGACCAGTGAGGTCATGCAGGGTAGTAGTGACCAGTGAGGTCATGCAAGGTAGTGACCAGTGAGGTCATGCAGGGTAGTAGTGACCAGTGAGGTCATGCAAGGTTGTAGTGACCAGTGAGGTCATGCAGGGTAGTAGTGACCAGTGAGGTCATGCAGGGTAGTAGTGACCAGTGAGTTCAGGCTAGGTAGTAGTGACCAGTGAGATCATACCAGGTAGAAGTGACCAGTGAGGTCATGCAGAGTAGTAGTGACCAGTGAGGTCATGCAGGGTGGTAATGACCAGTGAGATCATGCAGGGTAGTAGTGACCAGTGAGGTCATGCAAGGTAGTAGTGACCAGTCAGGTCATGCATGGTAGTAGTGACCAGTGAGGTCATATACGGTAGTAGTGACCAGTGAGGTCATGCAGGGTGGTAGTAGTGACCAGTGAGGTCATGTACGGTAGTAGTGACCAGTGAGGTCATGCAGGGTGGTAGTAGTGACCAGTGAGGTCATGCAGGGTAGTAGTGACCAGTGAGGTCATGTACGGTAGTAGTGACCAGTGAGGTCATGCAGGGTGGTAGTAGTGACCAGTGAGGTCATGCAGGGTAGTAGTGACCAGTGAGGTCATGTACGGTAGTAGTGACCAGTGAGGTCATGCAGGGTGGTAGTGACCAGTGAGGTCATGCAGGGTGGTAGTAGTGACCAGTGAGGTCATGCAGGGTAGTAGTGACCAGTGAGGTCATGCAGGGTGGTAGTAGTGACCAGTGAGGTCATGCAGGGTAGTAGTGACCAGTGAGGTCATGTACGGTAGTAGTGACCAGTGAGGTCATGCAGAGTGGTAGTGACCAGTGAGGTCATGCAGGGTGGTAGTAGTGACCAGTGAGGTCATGCAGGGTGGTAGTAGTGACCAGTGAGGTCATGCAGGGTGGTAGTAGTGACCAGTGAGGTCATGCAGGGTAGTAGTGACCAGTGAGGTCATGCAGGGTGGTAGTAGTGACATACTGGTCCTGGCAACAGCAGTTTAACACACTGATGCTTGCAAAAAACATAAATTAAATCAGCAGAGTTTGTGGAAGCTGCCGTGCAAGGAATGGATGATTCCCCAAGCAGAGAAGCTTTACACTGACGCTGTACTCAGTGTTCGGTTTTACGAACACGTAAATTTACATGTAAATGTACAAATGTACGAATAAGTAAATGTACATTTTTCTTCCTGAACCAAGTAACATCTAAGACTGGGAATAAGTGGGATATGAGACACTGGACGCTTGTCTACGACTGGCCTCTACCAACATCGGAATCAGTATCGTGAATGCTACAAGAAAGGTCGGTAAGTAGGTACGTTAGTGGGTAAGAATATGAATAGAATGTGTTATGTGTAAATTCAGAGCCTTTAAACACATTTCATATTGTTTTTTTGACTTGCTTGCCTTGCCTAGATATATATATATGTATATATATATATATATATATATATATATATATATATATATATATATATATATATATATATATATATATATATATATATATATATATATGACCGAAAAAGTAAGATTAATAATTCTAAAACGAATTTTCTCAATCTTTCGTACATTTCTTTTCACTGTTGGAGGTAATTCAAAAATCAATTCTCCAAAATTCATTTTTATTTCTAGTCTGACGCGACACTTGAGCGCGTTTTGTAAAACTTATTACATTTTCAAAGACTTTACACATACACAACTGAATAGAACTTACATATCTCCGATTTGTTTATATCTACATTTGAGTGAGGTGGATGGGGTGAGGTGGTATTTAATAGGGTATTAATTTCATCAACACAAGACAGAACACGAAACAATGGATATTGAAATGGAAGTGACTGTAGAAAGCCTATTGGTCCATATTTCTTGATGCTTCTATATTGGAGCGGAGTCTTGAGGTGGGTAGAATATAGTTGTGCAATAATTGGCTGTTGATTGCTGGTGTTGACTTCTTAATGTGCAGTGCCTCGCAAACGTCAAGCCGTCTGCTATCGCTGTATCTATCGATGATTTCTGTGTTGTTTACTAGGATTTCTCTGGCGATGGTTTGGTTGTGGGTAGAGATTATATGTTCCTTAATGGAGCCCTGTTGCTTATGCATCGTTAAACGCCTAGAAAGAGATGTTGTTGTCTTGCCTATATACTGGGTTTTTTGGAGCTTACAGTCCCCAAGTGGGCATTTGAAGGCATAGACGACGTTGGTCTCTTTTAAAGCGTTCTGTTTTGTGTCTTGAGAGTTTCTCATGAGTAGGCTGGCCGTTTTTCTGGTTTTATAGTAAATCGTCAGTTGCATCCTCTGATTTTTGTCTGTAGGGATAACGTTTCTATTAACAATATCTTTCAGGACCCTTTCCTCCGTTTTATGAGCTGTGGAAAAGAAGTTCCTGTAAAATAGTCTAATAGGGGGTATAGGTGTTGTGTTAGTTGTCTCTTCAGAGGTTGCATGGCGTTTCACTTTCCTTCTTATGATGTCTTCGACGAAACCATTGGAGAAGCCGTTGTTGACTAGGACCTGCCTTACCCTACAGAGTTCTTCGTCGACTTGCTTCCATTCTGAGCTGTGGCTGAGAGCACGGTCGACATATGAGTTAACAACACTCCTCTTGTACCTGTCTGGGCAGTCGCTGTTGGCATTTAGGCACATTCCTATGTTCGTTTCCTTAGTGTAGAAACCTCCGCTCTTTTCCATGACTGTTACATTTAGAAAGGCAGCTTCCCATCCTTTTCCATCTCGTAAGTGAAACGCAGCACGGAACTCTGCTCAAATGCCTCCTTCAGCTCCTGCAGATGTCTGACATCAGGTACCTGTGTAAAAATGTCGTCAACATACCTGCAGTATATGGCCGGTTTCAAGTTCATGTCGACTAAGACTTTTTGCTCGATGGTACCCATGTAGAAGTTTGCAAACAGGACACCTAGGGGAGAACCCATGGCGACCCCATCTACTTGCTTATACATGTGCCAATCCGGGCTCAAGAAGGGTGCCTCTTTAGTACAAGCTTGGAGTAGTTTCCTCAGAATATTTTCTGGTATGTCAAGAGGAGTACAGGCTGGATCACGATACACTCTGTCGGCTATCATCCCGATTGTCTCGTCCACAGGTACGTTGGAAAACAGCGATTCTACGTCCAATGAGGCTCTTATCCCTGTGGCCCGTGTGCCCCGCAGTAAGTCAACAAATTCCTTTGGAGACTTCAGGCTGAAGGCGCAAGGAACATAAGGAGTCAGCAGGCCGTTGAGTCGCTTCGCCAGTCTGTACGTGGGTGTGGGTATCTGGCTAATAATTGGCCGAAGTGGGTTTCCAGGCTTGTGTGTCTTGACAGGTTTATATTCCCCAATGATCTTTGGCAGGTGGAGTCCGGATTTCTTGGCGTTCACAGTTTCGATCAGTTTGTTGACCTTTGCTTTCAATTCGGCTGTGGTGTTCTTCGTTACCCTTTGGAACTTAGTTTGATCAGAGAGTATGAGGTTCATTTTCGCCAGATATTCATCTTTTTTAAGAATGATATATATTGGCGACTTGTCACCTCTCCTGACAACTATCTCCTTGTACTCACGAAGGCTTTTAGCTTCCGCTTTGAGCTCGGGGGACAGTATAGTGCTTCTGTAATTGCCTCGATTCTTTCCTCCTTCTGCAATAAGTTCTGCTTCTAAGGTGTCTTTGGTAGTGACCTTCTTTTTTGTCTCGAGGTCGAATATGTCGTCCAACAGAATTTCCAACTCTACTTTCCGGGCCATCTCACTCGGTCTGGACATAACGAGACAGTTTATGCCCAGATTTAGATTTCGTGATCCAGCCTGTACTCCTCTTGACATACCAGAAAATATTCTGAGGAAACTACTCCAAACTTGAACTAAAGAGGCACCCTTCTTGAGCCCGGATGGGCACATGTAGATGGGGTCGCCATGGGTTCTCCCCTAGGTGTCCTGTTTGCAAACTTCTACATGGGTACCATCGAGCAAAAAGTCTTAGTCGACATGAACTTGAAACCGGCCATATACTGCAGGTATGTTGACGACATTTTTACACAGGTACCTGATGTCAGACATCTGCAGGAGCTGAAGGAGGCATTTGAGCAGAGTTCCGTGCTGTGTTTCACTTACGAGATGGAAAAGGATGGGAAGCTGCCCTTTCTAGGTGTAACAGTCATGGAAAAGAGCGGAGGTTTCCACACTGCAGTCTACACTAAGGAAACGAACATAGGAATGTGCCTAAATGCCAACAGCGACTGCCCAGACAGGTACAAGAGGAGTGTTGTTAACGCATATGTCGACCGTGCTCTCAGCCACAGCTCAGAATGGAAGCAAGTCGACGAAGAACTCTGTAGGGTAAGGCAGGTCCTAGTCAACAACGGCTTCTCCAATGGTTTCGTCGAAGACATCATAAGAAGGAAAGTGAAACGCCATGCAACCTCTGAAGAGACAACTAACACAACACCTATACCCCCTATTAGACTATTTTACAGGAACTTCTTTTCCACAGCTCATAAAACGGAGGAAAGGGTCCTGAAAGATATTGTTAATAGAAACGTTATCCCTACAGACAAAAATCAGAGGATACAACTGACGATTTACTATAAAACCAGAAAAACGGCCAGCCTACTCATGAGAAACTCTCCAGACACAAAGCAGAACGCTTTAAAAGAGACCAACGTCGTCTATGCCTTCAAATGCCCACTTGGGGACTGTAAGCTCCAAAAAACCCAGTATATAGGCAAGACAACAACATTTCTTTCTAGGCGTTTAACGATGCATAAACAACAGGGCTCCATTAAGGAACATATAATCTCTTCCCACAACCAAACCATCGCCAGAGAAATCCTAGTAAACAACACAGAAATCATCGATAGATACAGCGATAGCAGACGGCTTGACGTTTGCGAGGCACTGCACATTAAGAAGTCAACACCAGCAATCAACAGCCAATTAATGCACAACTATATTCTACCCACCTCAAGACTCCGCTCCAATATAGAAGCCTCAAGAAATATGGACCAATAGGCTTTCTACAATCACTTCCATTTCAATATCCATTGTTTTCTGTTTTGTCTTGTGTTGATGAAATTAATACCCTATTAAATACCACCTCACTCAAATGTAGATATAAACAAATCGGAGATATGTAAGTTCTATTCAGTTGTGTATGTGTAAAGTCTTTGAAAATGTAATAAGTTTTACGATACGCGCTCAAGTGTCACGTCAGACTAGAAATAAAAATGAATTTTGGAGAATTGGTTTTTGAATTACCTCCAACAGTGAAAAGAAATGTACGAAAGATTGAGAAAATTCGTGTTAGAATTATTAATCTTACTTTTTCGGTCATATTTAATAATATATGTCTACAGGAAAGACTGCTACCAAAATATACTAATATATATATATATATATATATATATATATATATATATATATATATATATATATATATATATATATATAAATATATATATATGTCGTACCTAGTAGCCAGAACGCACTTATCGGCCTACAATGCAAGGCCCGATTTGCCTAATAAGCCAAGTTTTCATGAATTAATTGTTTTTCGACTACCTAACCTACCTAACCTAACCTAACCTAACTTTTTCTGCTACCTAACCTCTAAAGATAGATTAGGTTAGGTTTGGTCATATATCTACGTTAATTTTTACTACAATAAGAAAAAGTGGACCCCATATATAATGAAATGGGTAGCTTTATCATTTCATAAGAAAAAAATTAGAGAAAATATATTAATTCATGAAAACTTGGCTTATTAGGCAAATCGGGCCTTGCATAGTAGGCTGAGAAGTGCGTTCTGGCTACTAGGTACGACTTATATATATATATATATATATATATATATATATATATATATATATATATATATATATATATATATATATATATATATATATATATATATATATATATATATATATTTATATATATGCAGAATAACCACATGTGAAAAATAGAAAACGCTTAACGCGTTTTCGGTTAATTCGCCTTCATCAGAGCAAAGTAGATTCTACTTTGCTCTGATGAAGGCGAATTAGCCGAAAACGCGTTAAGCATTTTCTATTTTTCACATGTGGTTATTCTGCATACTTGGATCAGTGTTTTTGTGATCATTGTTGCATATATATATATATAACTGAAAACTCACACCCCAGAAGTGACTCGAACCCATACTCCCAGGAGCCACGCAACTGGTATGTACAAGACGCCTTAATCCACTTGACCCACTTGGGGTGGTTCAAATAGCCTCGGCTATCACCTCATTATGTCCGGTCGTGATGGTCAAGTGGATTAAGGCGTCTTGTACATACCAGTTGCGTGGCTCCTGGGAGTATGGGTTCGAGTCACTTCTGGGGTGTGAGTTTTCAGTTTCATATTGTCCTGGGGACCATTCAGGCTTGTTCGCATTTGTGTTCCTCACGTGTGCCCCAAAGAATGAGGTGATTTGGTAAAATGCTATGCCCAAGATTACTATCCGAGTGCCGGCGGTGGGGTGGTTCAAATAGCCTCGGCTATCACCTCATTATGTCCGGTCGTGATGGTCAAGTGGATTAAGGCGTCTTGTACATACCAGTTGCGTGGCTCCTGGGAGTATGGGTTCGAGTCACTTCTGGGGTGTGAGTTTTCAGTTGCATATTGTCCTGGGGACCATTCAGGCTTGTTCGCATATATATATATATATATATATATATATATATATATATATATATATATATATATATATATATATATATATATACAAAGACAAAACCTTAGCTGCCTCAGTCATCAAAGCTATAAATGATTTTCCCAGGGAGGACAACCAGGTGCGCCTTCCCACTCGCGCGAGAAACACCCACGGCAGGAAGAGCAACAGTGGCATATCCGAGACATCAAAAATCAGAACATCAGTCACCAAGAAAATAGAAGAAGGAAACACTATTGGCGCAATACGAGTCATCACCAGTGAGGACTCAAATGCCGACAGAGATGCCGCAACAGCTCAAGCCCTAAGGGAGAAACACCCACCCAGGGCTCCGCGTGAGGACGACATTGTACAAGTGGGGGCTACCGGAGCAGAACCTCTCTGGGTGGCTGAATCTGTGGTCCATAAAGCAGCCATGTCCTTCCCTACAGGATCAGCAGGTGGGTTCACAAGACTAAAACCCAACCACCTCAAGCAAATGCTCAACCCTGCACTGGGTGACATTGCAAAGAACCTCTTGGTGGAACTAACCAGATTCACCAACACATGTCTCGCTGGCAACATACCAGCGTCCATAAGACCTATCTTTTTTGGAGCATCTCTCTGTGCTCTAAAGAAAAAGGATGGAGGGATCAGGCCAATAGCTGTGGGCAATTCTCTCCGGCGTCTCGTCGCAAAGGCAGCTGCAAGAACAGTTAGTGATGCAGCGGCCAACATGCTGAAGCCAAAACAGCTCGGGTTTGGCATTCCACAAGGGTGTGAGGCGGCAGCCCATGCAGCTCGAGCCTTCATCGCCAACATCACAGACGAAAAGGCCCTTATCAAGCTAGATTTCAAAAATGCCTTCAATTTGGTGCGGAGGGATGCTGTACTCCGTGCGGTTCATAGTCATTTCCCTTCCCTCTACCCTTTTGTACATTCATGCTATAGTATGGATCTTAAGCTACTTTTTGGCGAACATGAAATTGACTCGCGAGAAGGCGTCCAACAGGGTGACCCCCTCGCTCCTCTCCTTTTCTGCTTAGTCATCAAACAAGTCACAGAGGTCCTGTCCAGCGAGCTTAATATCTGGTTCTTGGATGATGGTACCCTAGCTGGTTCCCAAGACTCCCTCCTGGAGGACATCAGAAAAATCCAGGAGCAAGGTGCAGTTTTAGGCCTCACCCTGAACCCTTCTAAATGTGAAATAATATGTTCCAACCAGGGCATCGTAGAGAGAATAGAGGGTCTTCTGCCAAATATCCATAAAACTAAACCTGAAGACAGCACACTCCTAGGAGCTCCCCTGGGGTTGAAAGCCATCGATGAGGTCCTTGATAAGAAAATCGCCGACCTTAAGAGGATGGATGGGAGGATTGAGGATATTGATGCTCATGATGCACTCTACCTCATCACCAGATGTCTGTCCCTCCCCAGGTTAACCTACTTTCTGAGGTGTTCACCATCTTACAGTAGCCAAAAACTAAGTGAGTATGACCGGTTACTGAAATCAATGCTAGAAAAAGCCCTTAACCTCTCTCTCGATGACCTACAGTGGAAACAAGCCTCTCTTCCCGTAAGACTTGGGGGCCTCGGAGTTCGAACAGCAACGCAAATCGCTGTTCCAGCCTTCCTGTCCTCCTTATCAGCATCCGACGACCTTGTGAAGGAAATTCTACCTGCCCACTTACATCAGCTGGCAGGTGTACATGATCCCAATTTTACACGCTGTGCCACAGAGTGGGCCTCTCGTGCAGGCCAATCACCTCAACCACCATCCCCAAAATCCCACAAGCAATCCAGCTGGGATGGTCCCATTGTAGACCAAGTTGCTGCAGAGTGCCTGGGTGCTGCAACAACACAACACGACATTGCTCGCCTCACAGCAGTAGCAGCACCACATGCAGGGGATTTCCTGTTAGCAACCCCAATGTCGGCCACTGGCACGCGTCTCACACCACACACCCTCCGAATTGCTGTGGCCCTACGCCTTGCTGCCCCAATCCACACCAGATATAGGTGTATTTGCGGCGAGGTGGTGGCTGACAGGTACGGTCACCATGGCCTACTCTGCCAAAGCACAGGGGGATGGCACTCGAGGCACAGTGAAGTTAACGACATCATCAAGAGGAGCCTCACCACAGCTGGATGCCCAGCTGATAGAGAGCCCCGTTACCTAACGCCCCGTAACTCTGATGCTCTTATTGGTCGCCCGGATGGTATCACAGTGAACCCCTGGAAGAATGGCAAGCAGTTGGTATGGGACTACACGTGCGTATCAACCCTGGCTAACACCTACATTAACCTCAGTGTTGCACAACCAGGTGGCGCTGCCACCCACAGGGAAGCAGCCAAATCCCGTAAGTATAGAGAACTGGATCACCACTACAATTTTGTCCCCATTGCTTCTGAGACGCTCGGCGCCTGGGGTAAAAGTGCTACCAGTTTTTTGAAGGAACTGGGTTCTAGGCTCATTGAAACAACAAGGGACCCGAGAGCTGCAAGCTTTCTTTTCCAGCGCCTCAGTGTGGCGATACAGAGGGGAAATGCGCACTGCATCCAGGGTTCCTGCCCGCCATCTGAGGAGCTGGAGGAACTCGACAACCTATGACAACCATCTTTGTAACCCATATGTAACTCCTTTTTTGTAACAAAGTTCAAATAAAGTAAATATATATGTGTACATACAAAAGAATGGGGGTGGTAGGAGCAGATAATATTAGTGTTCAGCGAGAAACCACAAGGTCTCCTCTGAATACTTTTTATTTTCTTCTCCGAGGCTATGGGTCCCCACATTGGCACCAGAGGTGGTACCCTCACAAACTTTATATATATATATATATATATATATATATATATATATATATATATATATATATATATATATATATATATATATATATATATATATATATATATATATTTATATATATATATATATATGTATATATATATACATATATATATATATATATATATATATATATATATATATATATATATATATATATATATATATATGTCGTACCTAGTAGCCAGAACGCACTTCTCAGCCTACTATGCAAGGCCCGATTTGCCTAATAAGCTAAGTTTTCCTGAATTAATATATTTTCTCTAATTTTTTTCTTATGAAATGATAAAGCTACCCATTTCATTATATATGAGGTCAATTTTTTTTTATTGGAGTTAAAATTAACATAGATATATGACCGAACCTAACCAACCCTACCTAACCTAACCTAACCTATCTTTATTGGTTAGGTTGGGTTACGTAGCCGAAAAAGTTAGGTTAGGTTAGGTTAGGTAGGTTAGGTAGTCGAAAAACAATTAATTCATGAAAACTTGACTTATTAGGCAAATCGGGCCTTGCATAGTAGGCTGAGAAGTGCGTTCTGGCTACTAGGTACGACATATATATATATATATATATATATATATATATATATATATATATATATATATATATATAACTGAAAACTCACACCCCAGAAGTGACTCGAACCCATACTCCCACAACTGGTATGTACAGGGACGCCTTAATCCGCTTGACCATCACGACCGGACATAAGGAAGTGATAGCCGAGGCTATATGAACCACTTCCCCGCCGGCACTCGGATGGTAATCTTGGGCATAGCATTTTATCAAATCACCTCATTCTTTGGGGCACACGTGAGGAACACAAATGCAAACAAGCCTGAATGGTCCCCAGGACTATATACAACTGAAAACTCACACCCCAGAAGTGACTCGAACCCATACTCCCACAACTGGTATGTACAGGGACGCCTTAATCCGCTTGACCATCACGACCGGACATAAGGAAGTGATAGCCGAGGCTATATGAACCACTTCCCCGCCGGCACTCGGATGGTAATCTTGGGCATAGCATTTTATCAAATCACCTCATTCTTTGGGGCACACGTGAGGAACACAAATGCAAACAAGCCTGAATGGTCCCCAGGACTATATACAACTGAAAACTCACACCCCAGAAGTGACTCGAACCCATACTCCCACAACTGGTATGTACAGGGACGCCTTAATCCGCTTGACCATCACGACCGGACATAAGGAAGTGATAGCCGAGGCTATATGAACCACTTCCCCGCCGGCACTCGGATGGTAATCTTGGGCATAGCATTTTATCAAATCACCTCATTCTTTGGGGCACACGTGAGGAACACAAATGCAAACAAGCCTGAATGGTCCCCAGGACTATATACAACTGAAAACTCACACCCCAGAAGTGACTCGAACCCATACTCCCACAACTGGTATGTACAGGGACGCCTTAATCCGCTTGACCATCACGACCGGACATAAGGAAGTGATAGCCGAGGCTATATGAACCACTTCCCCGCCGGCACTCGGATGGTAATCTTGGGCATAGCATTTTATCAAATCACCTCATTCTTTGGGGCACACGTGAGGAACACAAATGCAAACAAGCCTGAATGGTCCCCCAGGACTATATACAACTGAAAACTCACACCCCAGAAGTGACTATCTATCGGCTATCACTTCCTTATGTCCGGTCGTGATGGTCAAGCGGATTAAGGCGTCCCTGTACATACCAGTTGTGGGAGTATGGGTTCGAGTCACTTCTGGGGTGTGAGTTTTCAGTTGTATATAGTCCTGGGGACCATTCAGGCTTGTTTACATTTGTGTTCCTCACGTGTGCCCCAAAGAATGAGGTGATTTGATAAAATGCTATGCCCAAGATTACCATCCGAGTGCCGGCGGGGAAGTGGTTCATATAGCCTCGGCTATCACTTCCTTATGTCCGGTCGTGATGATCAAGCGGATTAAGGCGTCCCTGTACATACCAGTTGTGGGAGTATGGGTTCGAGTCACTTCTGGGGTGTGAGTTTTCAGTTGTATATAGTCCTGGGGACCATTCAGGCTTGTTTGCATTTGTGTTCCTCACGTGTGCCCCAAAGAATGAGGTGATTTGATAAAATGCTATGCCCAAGATTACCATCCGAGTGCCGGCGGGGAAGTGGTTCATATAGCCTCGGCTATCACTTCCTTATGTCCGGTCGTGATGGTCAAGCGGATTAAGGCGTCCCTGTACATACCAGTTGTGGGAGTATGGGTTCGAGTCACTTCTGGGGTGTGAGTTTTCAGTTGTATATAGTCCTGGGGACCATTCAGGCTTGTTTGCATTTGTGTTCCTCATGTGTGCCCCAAAGAATGAGGTGATTTGATAAAATGCTATGCCCAAGATTACCATCCGAGTGCCGGCGGGGAAGTGGTTCATATAGCCTCGGCTATCACTTCCTTATGTCCGGTCGTGATGGTCAAGCGGATTAAGGCGTCCCTGTACATACCAGTTGTGGGAGTATGGGTTCGAGTCACTTCTGGGGTGTGAGTTTTCAGTTGTATATAGTCCTGGGGACCATTCAGGCTTGTTTGCATTTGTGTTCCTCACGTGTGCCCCAAAGAATGAGGTGATTTGATAAAATGCTATGCCCAAGATTACCATCCGAGTGCCGGCGGGGAAGTGGTTCATATAGCCTCGGCTATCACTTCCTTATGTCCGGTCGTGATGGTCAAGCGGATTAAGGCGTCCCTGTACATACCAGTTGTGGGAGTATGGGTTCGAGTCACTTCTGGGGTGTGAGTTTTCAGTTGTATATAGTCCTGGGGACCATTCAGGCTTGTTTGCATATATATATATATATATATATATATATATATATATATATATATATATATATATATATATATATATATATATATATATATATTATTTGTGTCCTTCGAATTATAAGTATAGTTCTGAAGTGGCTGACAGTGTCGATTAAGTTGGACTACCTTGCTCTAGCTGGTAACACTTGCCCTATAGTTATTAACATGTTACATATTTACACCCCATCCCGTTATAACCTGCTCAGCCATCTCTGACCTTTGGCGATATATTTCTCACCTGTATCATATACCAATATAATACATGTCTCCTTAAGTCACTTATTGTTTTCACAAGGTCTTTATTCAAGTTTACTTTGCATTGTACTTTATTCCTAATTCTATTTGTTATCCACCCGTGTCTCTTATTGTTTCATTTCCAATATGTTTCACCCCCCGAGTCTTACCTCTCCCCACCACTATCTTACCATCTGGATTACTTTGAATATTTTATATATTTTTTCCTCGCGTCCTGAATGATACCAGCACACATTTTCTCTTGTGTCTCTGTTAATGAACGTTATACAATGCACAATACCCGGGTGTTTTGGGATATACAAAGTTATACAATACCCGGGGTATTGTTGGTTATACAAAGTTATTCAATACCCGGGTATCTTGGATTATACAACGCTATACAATACCCGGGTATTGTTGGTTATACAATGCAAAATACCCGGGTGATTTGGGGTATACAAAGTTATACAATATCCGGGTATTTGGGGATATACAAAGTTATTCAATACCCGGGTATTTTGGATTATACAACGTTATACAATATCCGAGTATTTTGGGTTATACAAAGTTATACAATATCCGGGTATTTTGGATTATAAAGCGTTATACAATACCCGGGTATGTAGGGTTATTCAATGTCATATAATACGCGGGTATTTTGGGTTATACAACGTAATACAATACGCGGGTATTTTGGGTTATACAACGTAATACAATACGCGGGTATTTTGGGTTATACAACGTAATACAATACGCGGGTATTTTGGATTATACAACGTTATACAATACCCGGGTATATAGGGTTATACAATGTAATACAATACGCGGATATTTTGGGTTATACAACGTAATACAATATGCGGGTATTTTGGGTTATACAACGTAATACAATACGCGGGTATTTTGGAGCTCTACATATATCAGCATATGTTGAGTTTAATGCTGGCCTTGATGTCTGCTGGATTACCTCTTGCGTTTATTATTTTATAACAGTCCACTCTGCATAATGGGGAGATTGACCACACATAACGTACAGTGTCAGGCTTCAGTGGGTACAGTGTCAGGCTTCAGTGGGTACAGTGTCAGGCTTCAGTGGGCACAGTGTCAGGCTTCAGTGGGTACAGTGTCAGGCTTCAGTGGGTACAGTGTCAGGCTTCAGTGGTACAGTGTCAGGCTTCAGTGGGTACAGTGTCAGGCTTCAGTGGGTACAGTGTCAGGCTTCAGGGGGTACAGTGTCAGGCTTCAGGGGGTACAGTGTCAGGCGTCAGTGGGTACAGTGTCAGGCTTCAGTGGGTACAGTGTCAGGCTTCAGTGGGTACAGTGTCAGACTTCAGTGGGTACAGTGTCAGGCTTCAGTGGGTACAGTGTCAGGCTTCAGTGGGTACAGTGTCAGGCTTCAGTGGGTACAGTGTCAGACTTCAGTGGGTACAGTGTCAGGCTTCAATGGGTACAGTGTCAGGCTTCAGTGGGTACAGTGTCAGGCTTCAGTGGTTGTTGTATGAAACTTCAGTGGGTACAGTATGAAACTTCAGTAGGTACAGTATGAAACTTCAGTGGGTACAGTATGAAACTTCAGTGGGTACAGTATGAAACTTCAGTGGGTACAGTATGAAACTTCAGTGGGTACAGTATGAAACTTCAGTGGGTACAGTATGAAACTTCAGTGGGTACAGTATGTAACTTCAGTGGATACAGTATGAAACTTCAGTGGGTAAAGTATGAAACTTCAGTGGGTACAGTATCAAGCTTCAGTGGGTACAGTATGAAACTTCAGTGGGTACAGTATGAAACTTCAGTGGGTACAATATCAAGCTTCAGTGGGTACAGTATGAAACTTCAGTGGGTACAGTATGAAACTTCAGTGGGTACAGTATGAAACTTCAGTGGGTACAGTATGAAACTTCAGTGGGTACAGTATGAAACTTCAGTGGGTACAGTATGAAACTTCAGTGGGTACAGTATGTAACTTCAGTGGATACAGTATGAAACTTCAGTGGGTAAAGTATGAAACTTCAGTGGGTACAGTATCAAGCTTCAGTGGGTACAGTATGAAACTTCAGTGGGTACAGTATGAAACTTCAGTGGGTACAGTATCAAGCTTCAGTGGGTACAGTATGAAACTTCAGTGGGTACAGTATGAAACTTCAGTGGGTACAGTATGAAACTTCAGTGGGTACAGTATGAAACTTCAGTGGGTACAGTATGAAACTTCAGTGGGTACAGTATCAAGCTTCAGTGGGTACAGTATCAAGCTTCAGTGGGTACAGTATGTAACTTCATACGAGACGAACATCTCAATGACTAATAACATTAGTCGTTGAGATGTTGAAATTGAAATAAATTTATTTAGGTTTACACACACACACGAAGGGATGAGGCAGCTGAAGCTATTCTCACCCCGTTCAGTACAACGTGTTCATACATATATAGACACACATCACAAACTATAAGCATATTACCGAACATTCTGAGTGACAAACATATATTTCTTCCTTTACACATGCGGTATGTTACCAGAAGTACACACAAATACTTGTATGACTAGGTATACACACAATTTGCAATGGACATTCCGACAATTCAACAAAGTTACAGTCTTGGTGCAAAATTCTTATATATTTCTCTCCAGAATATTATCAACCTTTCCGTTGTGACACATCCAGGCTATTTGTTCAGGAACAGTCCTTATCTCAGTGTAGCTATATACATTAATCAACGGACAATCAAGAACATAATGGGTAAGGGAGTGAGACCTTAACATACCACATAGTTTAACACTTGGTGTCATTATCATTAACACCTGTACCTTATTCCCAGTAATATTTGTACCCAAGCCTGAGCCGCATGTGCACAGTCACTCCAAGCATTTCTCCTTTTACCATAAGTGAAATGGGAGTTTTGACTCACACACATGTAGTGTTGCATGGTTTGGCTTCCCTTATTCATTATACCTCTCCTCGCCAGTTCTGCTTAATTTATATGAATTTATATAGAATTTATATTTACGTTAATCTATATATTTCGATAGCAATTTGTATGATATTTAGTGGACAGTATTACTACAAATTCTAACAAATTGATCCTTACACATTAGGGGGGGTTTATATTAAATTTATATATATGCAGCCAATTAAACTAAATATATTAGTAAATAACTTGGGGGTGCCTTATCTTATTGTATGGTAGGCTTAGTCCACCAGGTATAACTGGGATGTAGACACCAAATTATCCTCGTGAGAGGCTAGCTTCCATCACCCAAGTAACTGATGTACCAAGATTAATTCTTGCTTCCTCTTCTTGTTCCTGTCAAAGGGCACTAGCTGTAAAGCTGGAATCCTAATATATGACAGCTATATCAGATGAAACATTTATATATTATTAGATAAGGACCATGGACTAATAACCTGTGTTTAGTGGCTTGTCTAGCGTTATAACCGGTTCGCTCTATACCTACTTAACATTAACTGGCCAGAAAGGATTAGATAAACGGGTTTCGGTAAGACACTTCCCTTGTTTAGATGTTGACTGCGTGTTGATGAAGGCAGAAGCACTGATTTTATCTCCATAACACTTCGTCCAGAGGAGAATTTATATGTGCTGAATATGTTCCAGGTACTATGTTCTTAACCATGGCTGACCTCCCTCTCACTGACGCTTCTGGCTCTCTTTGTCCACATGCCAATAAGTGATAGAAAGGTCACATTTACTTTATTTTGATACTGATAATTAAGTTAATTCAAATGAGTTGATTTTATGATGTAATAAGTCCAAAGACTACGGTATTTAAGAATAATTCCCAACAGAATAGCTGGTGAATTTATAGTACTATGTGGCAATGACATCTCGTTTTCTATTGACGGAAAATTCCACTTCAAGCTACATTTTCTATGGGTTAACTTGAGTATACAAAAGCAGCCATATTATCTGTATATTGTATTGAATATTAGTAAATGGTGTCGGGTTTTCCGACAACTTGTGGTTTTGATGCGAGATTGAACGCCGACCTGCATGAAGCGAGACCGTCGGTCTACCGTCCAGACCAAGTGGTTGGGCAACATGAGAAGGAATTCACATGAATTTCACTTTGTGACCTTTCAGCTGTATCTCATTTATCCTTTTCTTACAATACCCAACTTTGGACATGAAGACTGGATATCGACTGTTTAAGGAATCAAGTGCTCCTCGGCTATCGACAAATAGAAAAACATCTTTGTCGTCTAGACATACTTCCTCCAAACCAGATTGGCCTGCAGTTCAGCTTGTGTCGATGATATATAATTACTAAGTCGAAGTACAATTTTCAGTCCACAGTTCCAAACTCAGTATATTCCCTTAATAGGACACCACATCCTACCCTGCCATCCTCCGCTACCGACCCGTCACAATATACATGTAAACTATTGCCTCCTGGTAATCCAGATATCATGCTTCCATACAAACACCGTAACTGTCCCGGTTCATGCTGAATCTTTTCCACCTTAAGGGGTATAATTTCGACTTCTATTTTCTGTACTTTCCAGGGAGCAGACCTGTTACACTGTTGAGAGGATTAACAGCCGTCAAGTACATCGTATTCCCTGAGGCCATTAGCTAATCCCCTCGTGTAACATGTCTCTCTCCGTGTCCTGGAAGTGTGTACGTCACTCAAGCAGTTAAGGGACGAGATTCATTCGTTTAGTCCTTTCAGGAATTTCACATGAACATAAATGTGGGTTTTATCATATTATTATTATAATTAGATTGTCACACACCTGTAATATGTGAGTGCAGGTTCCTTATACATCCAGGTCCAACAGACTCTCCTTAAGTTATCTGTTGATTTATTTTTATGTCCACCTGGACTCTGGTTGATATTATATATTTCTTAAAATTCCTGTTTTATATGCAGATAAGACTAAGTTGTGGGAGTTTTTATTCATGGTTAGCTATCAATATGTGCAATGCTAGGCTTAAATTTTCAATAGCTGTCTAAAACCGTATTTTTTAATGGATTGGAAAGGAATTCAAGCAGGAACAGATCGCTAAATCCAAACAAGCTGTTCCATTTGTATTGCACTTCAGTGATGAAAAACATTTGTTTCATCCGAATGAAATCGTTTGCCAATAATTTTAAAGTGATTGTTGCTCAAAAGTTTTTTATATACATTATTAAAGTGTATTTTACAGTTAAGTCTGTCACAGCCATTGATAATTTTAAAGATTTATCGGTAATCACTTTATTCTTCTTGAATATCAAATAAATTCATGTTATTTTTGTCGGGAGTTGATTATTTCATTATGGTTTTGCCTCACCCATGTCACTCACACACCTTCCCATTATTACACGGTGATATAGTGACCAAGACGGTGTCTTACATTTTGTTCATGACTACAGTTACAAGTATACCATTGTACACGACTACAGTTACAAGTATACCATTGTACATGACTATAGTTACAAATATACCATTGTACATGACTACAGTTACAAGTATTCTATTATACTTGACTATAGTACAATGTATATCATTGTACATGAGTATTGTTACAAGTATACCATTGTACATGACTATAGTTTCAAGTATACCATCATTGTACATGACTATAGTTTCAAATATACCTTCATTGTACATGACTATAGTTTCAAGTATACCATCATTGAACATGACTACAGTTACAAGTATACCATCATTGAATATGACTACAGTTACAAGTATACCATCATTAAACATGACTACAGTTACAAGTATACCATCATTGAACATTACTACAGTTACAAGTATACCATTGTCGTGGACAGGACGCCAACTCGACTGGTCAGTGTCTCACTATCCAAGGCAATATTTCCCCTCACGGTCATCCAACCAGTCATTACACAGAGCCACTGTAGTATAACCTAACTAATCGAGAATCATGCAGACCAGCCCACAGACTCTCGCCCTGTGGCGCTGGACTTAAACTGTCACAACGTGAACTGTTGTAAAGTGTAGACGTTTGTAAGTGTCGTAAAGTGTAGACGTCTGTAAGTGTTGTAAAGTGTAGACGTCTGTAAGTGTTGTAAAGTGTAGACGTCTGTAAATGTAAACTTCAGTCGCCTCTCTGTTGTGGGACGACATCAACCTTCCAAGCCTCCACAGTCACACACCAGCCCTTCCTTCTAAGGTTTGCCAGCGTAAAGAAAACGGTTAATTTAAAGTGACTTCTCCTAATCTACCAGAGGACCCAAAACAGAAAACGCGACAGTACGTCACTTTCAAGAGCTGCTGCCATTTTCCAGGACCACAATTTTTGCCTTTGTGTAATGTATACGGTGGAAATCCTACTTTCTTAGTAGGAGGAAAAGGATAGATTACACACAAAGGTAATTACTAGTCCTTTACCAGGATCGTTATTTGCTGCTGAACAGTTAAGCTAATGTTGATTGATATACGAACATAATAACATAACAATATAGGAAACTGCAGGAGGCCTATAAACCATGCGAGACGGCGTCTATTTATATCCTCCCAAACTCAATCATATAAATGTCAGTGAATTGTGTCCTCCATTACTAATTCTAGGTCGCACCAGACACACATTCAACCAATTCAATATTCATGTCTCAATCGCTGGGTTTGTTCTGTCTAACACCAAGTGACAAGTTTTAGTGCAACTGTTGGTTCTCCGTATTGTTGTCATGACAGGAATGCCTTAGGAAACCACCCCACGCACGCACACACACACACGCACACCCACTACACACACACCCACTACACACCAACACACACACTCACACACACACACACACACACACACACACACACACACACACACACACACACACACACACACACACACACACACACACACACACACACACACACACACTTTCCTCACTGTCCTCCCTCCCCTTTTACCCCATACCCTCCCTGTCCCCCCCCCTTCACTGGTTCTCCCGCCCCTCATCCCAGTATCCTCTGAGACCCTGTTATCCACCTCACAGATCCTCACACCCATGGAACAGCTTCCCCCACCAGCAGAACACTCACTAAGGAGGCGATTTGAGAAGGGACAGAAGAAATTGAGCCTCAAAGCAATGTACACTAACATAGATGGAATTACAAATAAAGCAAATGAGCTTGGAGAATGGGTACTAGAGGAAAACCCAGACATAATAGCCCTCACAGAAACAAAGCTAACGAAAACGATAACAAACGCAGTGTTCCCACAGGACTATTATGTTATGAGGAAGGAGAGGGAAGGAAGAGGTAGGGGTGGTGTAGCTACGCTGGTAAGAAAAAGGCTGGGATTTTGAGGAGATGGTTATTCAGGGCTGTGAAGGTTTCAGTAACTACATAGCAGGTACCATAACAAATGGAGGGAAAAAATTATAGTCGTAGTCGTATATAGTCCACCACCAAATGACAGAAGACCTAGACAGGAATATGATAGAAACAACATGGCCACCATTAACATAATAGAAAGAGCAGCTTCTGTTTCTAGCTGGAATGATCTGGACTACTAATTATGAGAGACTTCAACCATGGGATGATAGATTGGGAGAACAGAGACCCGCATGGAGGACCAGAAACATGGAGAGCTAAGCTGCTGGACGTGGCAACAAGAAACTTAAATTTAAACTTAAAGTTAAATTAAGATGGAAGCGCCCTTGGGAATGAGTGACACAGTGTATTTAACTTTGAGTACCGTGTAGAGCTAGGAATTATTTCCCCCCAAAAAAGAACTAGGAATCAAAAGGCAGGCATACCGAAAGGGGAATTATGAACAGATGAGAAGTTTCCTAAGTGAAATTCCTTGGGACACAGACCTCAGAGATAAGTCTGTACAAGATATGATGGACTATGTTACCCAAAAGTGTCAGGAAGCAGTAAACAGGTTCATCCCGGCCCAAAAGGAAAAATCCGAGAAGCAACAGAAGAATCCATGGTATAATAGGGCATGTATGGAAGCGAAGAAACTGAACAAAAGGGCGTGGAGGAACTTCCGGAATAACAGAACACCAGAAAGCAGAGAGAGATACCAGAGAACCAGGAATGAGTACGTCAGGGTGAGAAGAGAAGCAGAGAAAAGTTTTGAAAATGATATAGCAAACAAAGCCAAGACCGAACCAAAGCTACTCCACAGTCACATCAGAAGGAAAACAACAGTCGACCGGCCAACAGTCGGTCCTATCTTGTTTCTGGTATATGTAAATTATCTCCCGGAGGGTATCGATTCATTTCTCTCAATGTTTGCGGACGATGCTAAAATTATGAGAAGGATTAAAACAGAAGAGGACTGTTTGAGGCTTCAAGAAGACCTAGACAAGCGGAAGGAATGGTCGAACAAATGGTTGTTAGAGATTAACCCAACCAAATGTAATGTAATGAAGATAGGTGAAGGGAGCAGGAGGCCAGATACAAGGTATCATCTGGGAGAGGAAATTCTTCAGGAGTCAGAGAAAGAAAAAGACTTGGTAGTTGATATCACGCCAGACCTGTCTCCTGCAGCACATAACAAGAGGATAACATCAGTGGCATATGCCAGGCTGGCCAACATACGAACGGCATTCAGAAACTTGTGTAAAGAATCATTCAGAACCATGTATACCACATATGTCAGGCCAATCCTGGAGTATGCAGCCCCAGCATGGAGTCCATATCTAGTCAAGGATAAGACTAAACTGGAAAAGATTCAAAGGTTTGCCACCAGACTAGTACCAGAGCTGAGAGGTATGAGCTACGAGGAGAGACTATGGGAATTAAACCTCACTTCGCTGGAAGACAGAAGAGTTAGTGGGGACATGATCACCACATTCAAGATTTTGAAGGGAATTGATAGGGTAGATAAAGACAGGCTATTTAACACAAAGGGCACACGCACAAGGGGACACAGGTGGAAACAGAGTGCCCAAATGAGCCACAGAGATATTAGAAAGAACTTTTTTAGTGTCAGAGTGGTTGACAAATGGAATGCATTAGGAAGTGATGTGATGGAGGCTGACTCCATACACAGTTTCAAGTGTAGATATGATAGAGCCCAATAGGCTCAGGAATCTATATACCTGTTGATTGACGGTTGCGAGGGCGGGACCAAAGAGCCAGAGCTCAACCCCCGCAAACACAACTAGGTGAGTACACACACACACACATCGGTCTGTGTGTGTGTGCTATATCGGTGCTAAGAGGAACAAGAAGCAGAGTACTGGTGATATATAGCGACAAGTTGGAGGGACCTACGCCTGGCAGCGGCGTGGATGGAGACAGCAGGCCTACACACCACTGTCAACAGTACTTCTAACACCTGTTTGTGCTGTGGGATGTTTTGAATTGGCTGTAAGGTAAGGCCTCACACAAAGTCAGTCAATCGGTGTACAGTGTTATTGCTTTTTAATAGTTAGTCTTGGATATAAGTTAACAAACGGAAACGAATCTCAAGGGAAATGTGCAGCTCATGTGCGACCTGACAACCAAGTGTGAAAAAAACACTCCGCCTACACCGAGACAATTCTCCCCCCCCCCTTCCCTCGCCCCCCACCCCCTCCCACCAGAGCAACAACAGTACACACACGGCCTCCCAACCATATGGTCCACACCCACCCATAACCTTCCCACTCTAATCCCCCCACACACCTTCACCATCCCCTCCCACTTTCCCACCTCCCCCCCCCATACACACTCAGACACACCTCTCTCTCTCTCTCCCCCCCCCCCTCTCTCTCTCTCTCTCTCTCTCTCTCTCATAGGGAAAACATGGAAGGGACACGAACTCGAGGTGACAAACGCAGGATGACAATCGCGGCTGGAACAAATTCAGAGGATGGGGTAGAACAGGAAGCCTGGATGAAGGAAGTATTCCAGCAAATGTGGGATGAATTCAGTGAAGGACTGAGGGTAATGAGGGAGACAGTTGGCAACCTGCAGGTTGAACTAAGGGCAGCAAAGGAGGAGATAAGATGCCTGAAGGAGACTTCTCCACAATACCAGACACAAACCGTGCCTCAGGGAGACAGGAATGCTACTGTGGAGGGGACCTCCACAACTCAGCTCTCATTTGCTGAAATGCTTAAAATGAGCCCTGAAGCTAGGTCTGCAGTTAAGGAAGTTGCCCTGGAAGTGGCTTACTCTCAGGAAGCGGCTAGATGTACTAGCCGGCTGATAGAGAGAAAAAGAGCGGTAGTAGTAGCAGGCATTAAAGAGCAAACAGGGACCAGACCAAAGGAGTGGAGAGACAAGAGCAAAAACATAGTTACCGAGATCCTTAAGGAGGTAAGGATGTAGGGAACTGAACAAAATGTTGAAAAGGTTTTCAGGCTTGGAAAGTACAAGTAGAGACCGAAGGTTAAAAGTGGTATTCATGAGCGAAATCACGAAAGAGGAACTGTTAGCAAGGAAGAGCAGTCTAGCAAATGTAGAGAAGTTCAAAAAAGTATTCCTGCAGAGGGATATGACAAGGGAAGAGAGAAAGCTGGCAGGTGACGCCAGGAAGGAGCGCAGGGAGAGAGAAAGGAATCAGGGAGCCACAACCCCGATCCATATAATCCCAGAGGGGAGTGGGGAACCCTCCTAAAACAGTGCAATAGCCACAGGAAGTGTGGCACCACCCCCCATTCTACCCAACAGACACCCTACCTGCCCCAACCCCTGTCAGCCCCACACTAAGTACCCACCTAAGGCACCCTCCCCCCACCCACCCCCTCCTCCCACTCACCCCCTTCCTCCCACTAACCCCTACCCCCAGGACCGCCCTTCTCTCCCCTCCCCCAAGCCCTCCCTTCTCCCATATGCCCTCCCGTCTCTCCCACCCACAAGCCCTCCGTTCTCCCCTGCCCCCACCCCACTCTCCCCACCCCACCTAAGCCTTCCCATGTCCACCACTCCCCAAAACCCTCCCCTCTTACTTAGCCACCTCAGCCTTCCGTTTCCCCCCACGCCCCCCAAGCCCTCCCCCCTTTACTGCCCCCTTAAACCCCCCCTTCTCCCCCATCACCCCAAACCTCCCCCACTCACTCACTTCAACCCTCCCCCTCTCACCCCCCCAACCCTCCCCCTCTAACACACCCCCTCCCATCCCCCCACCCCTACACTCCCCATCCCCCCACCACATACCCTCCCCCTCCCCCACCCCCCAAGCCCTTCCTCCTCCACCAGTCTCCCCGTACCAGATCCTCCCAGCTCCCGCTCACCCCAGACCCCACAGGTTCCCCCCCCCCCCAGAGGAGAAGCAGAAGAGAGTAAGTTTCAGGGTAATGTACTCGAACATAGATTGGATCACAAACAAGGCAAGTGAACTAAGGGAAAGAACCCAAGAGGTGAACCCAGATGTAATCGGAGTCACTGAAACAAAACTCTCTGGAATCATAACGAATGTCGTGTTTCGCCAGGAGTACACAGTAATAAGGAAAGAGAGGGAAGGTAGGGGAAAAGACAGAGTTACCCTACTCATGAGAAAGGAATGGAGTTGGCTTTCTCGAGCTGTGACGGTTTCAGAGACTACATAGCAGGCACCATGACAATGGGAGGACCAAGAATAGTAGAAGCAGTAAAATATAACCCTCCACCAAATGACAGAAGACCCAGTCACGTGTACGAAAACAACAACATGGCAGTTGACACAATAATTGAGAGGGAAGCCTCTGCTGCCTGTAGAAATAGATCCCACCTGCCCATAATGGGGGACTTCAATCACGGAAGGATTGACTGGGAGAACAAGGAATCGCATGGAGGCGAGGATAAATGGAGAGCCAAACTACTGGAGGTGGCGACTAGAAACTTCTTAACCCAGCATGTCAGAGAACCCACAAGGATGAGAGGAAATGACGAACCAGCGAGACTCTGTTGTTTACTGTTGTTTTTCTCCTGATGTGGCTATGCAGCAATTAGGCTGAGTCTTGGCCTTGCTTGCGATGACATTTTCGTATTGTCTTTCTGCCTCTCTTCTCATCCTGACATATTCTTTCCCGGCATTCTGGTATCTTTCTCTGCTCTCCAGTGTCCTGTTATTCCTATAGTTTCTCCATGCCCTTTTACTTTGCTGCTTAGCTAGGCTACATCTCTGATTAAACCATGGGTTTCTCATCTTCATTTCCCTGTTTTCCTTTTGGGCTGGGACAAACTTGTTTGCTGCGTCTTTGCACTTCTGCGTGATGTAATCCATCATATCTTGGGCCGTCTTTCCCCTGAGCTTTGTTTCTCATGCTATATATTTTAGGAATTTTTTTATCTCCTTATAGTTTCCCTTTCGGTATGCTAACTTTTTGGTTTTGGTATCCCTCCTCGAGTTCAATAACCCTTCTTCAATCAGCTACTCAAACACCAATACACTGTGGTCGCTCATTCCTACTGGGGCCTCAAAACCGATTTCTCTTATGTCAGAGTCGTTCAGGGTGAAGACTAATGCTTATGGTAATGGTAATAAATAATAAATGGTAATAAATGGTAATGGTAATGGGGCAAAAAGCATTACCAATTGTGGGGATTTCGTGGAACGGAATTTGATTGAGTCTGCTCTAATCAGTCAGTGTCCAAATCTTCTTAATGTTAGTACTGGAATGTACAAACTTGATCCATTTTTAAGTTATAATATTGCACAACAGTTTAAGAAACAACTCTGATAGAGAGGCTTACAATGTCTCATTATAATTGTATATTCATACATTGTGTGTTCATGAGGCTTTTCTTTAATCTTTCATCCTTATTCTCTGACCGCTTAATCCTCTTTGACCATTCTAAGCTAAGCTATACCTGTTTTTGGTTAATTACACCTGACCAACCCTAGGGATGGGTTGGTCAGGTGTCGGCCTATATATCCCCCTTCTCCCTTCTCCTTAGTCAGTCTGGTGTTGACAAAGGCTTTAACAAAGCCGAAACGTTCACCTCATTTCATATTTCTCTGTGGATTTTCCACATATATATATATATATATATATATATATATATATATATATATATATATATATATATATATATATATATATATATACATATTATATATATATATATATATATATATATATATATATATATATATATATTTATATATATATATATATATATATATATATATATATATATATATATATATATATATATGCGAACAAGCCTGAATGGTCCCCAGGACTATATGCGAATGAAAACTCACACCCCAGAAGTGACTCGAACCCATACTCCCAGAAGCAACGCAACTGGTAACTACAGGGCGCCTTAATCCGCTTGACCATCACGGCCGTCAAAAGGAAGTGATAGCCGAGGCTATTTGAGCCACTTCCCCGACGGCAACTCGGATGGTAATCTTGGGCATAGCATTTCACCAAATCACCTCATTCTTTGGGGCACACGTGAGGAACACAAATGCGAACAAGCCTGAATGGTCCCCAGGACTACATGCGAATGAAAACTCACACCCCAGAAGTGACTCGAACCCATACTCCCAGAAGCAACGCAACTGGTAACTACAGGGCGCCTTAATCCGCTTGACCATCACGGCCGTCAAAAGGAAGTGATAGCCGAGGCTATTTGAGCCACTTCCCCGACGGCAACTCGGATGGTAATCTTGGGCATAGCATTTCACCAAATCACCTCATTCTTTGGGGCACACGTGAGGAACACAAATGCGAACAAGCCTGAATGGTCCCCAGGACTATATGCGAATGAAAACTCACACCCCAGAAGTGACTCGAACCCATACTCCCAGAAGCAACGCAACTGGTAACTACAGGGCGCCTTAATCCGCTTGACCATCACGGCCGTCAAAAGGAAGTGATAGCCGAGGCTATTTGAGCCACTTCCCCGACGGCAACTCGGATGGTAATCTTGGGCATAGCATTTCACCAAATCACCTCATTCTTTGGGGCACACGTGAGGAACACAAATGCGAACAAGCCTGAATGGTCCCCAGGTGTAGTTACCAGTTGCGTTGCTTCTGGGAGTATGGGTTCGAGTCACTTCTGGGGTGTGAGTTTTCATTCGCATATAGTCCTGGGGACCATTCAGGCTTGTTCGCATTTGTGTTCCTCACGTGTGCCCCAAAGAATGAGGTGATTTGGTGAAATGCTATGCCCAAGATTACCATCCGAGTTGCCGTCGGGGAAGTGGCTCAAATAGCCTCGGCTATCACTTCCTTTTGACGGCCGTGATGGTCAAGCGGATTAAGGCGCCCTGTAGTTACCAGTTGCGTTGCTTCTGGGAGTATGGGTTCGAGTCACTTCTGGGGTGTGAGTTTTCATTCGCATATAGTCCTGGGGACCATTCAGGCTTGTTCGCATTTGTGTTCCTCACGTGTGCCCCAAAGAATGAGGTGATTTGGTGAAATGCTATGCCCAAGATTACCATCCGAGTTGCCGTCGGGGAAGTGGCTCAAATAGCCTCGGCTATCACTTCCTTTTGACGGCCGTGATGGTCAAGCGGATTAAGGCGCCCTGTAGTTACCAGTTGCGTTGCTTCTGGGAGTATGGGTTCGAGTCACTTCTGGGGTGTGAGTTTTCATTCGCATATAGTCCTGGGGACCATTCAGGCTTGTTCGCATTTGTGTTCCTCACGTGTGCCCCAAAGAATGAGGTGATTTGGTGAAATGCTATGCCCAAGATTACCATCCGAGTTGCCGTCGGGGAAGTGGCTCAAATAGCCTCGGCTATCACTTCCTTTTGACGGCCGTGATGGTCAAGCGGATTAAGGCGCCCTGTAGTTACCAGTTGCGTTGCTTCTGGGAGTATGGGTTCGAGTCACTTCTGGGGTGTGAGTTTTCATTCGCATATAGTCCTGGGGACCATTCAGGCTTGTTCGCATTTGTGTTCCTCACGTGTGCCCCAAAGAATGAGGTGATTTGGTGAAATGCTATGCCCAAGATTACCATCCGAGTTGCCGTCGGGGAAGTGGCTCAAATAGCCTCGGCTATCACTTCCTTTTGACGGCCGTGATGGTCAAGCGGATTAAGGCGCCCTGTAGTTACCAGTTGCGTTGCTTCTGGGAGTATGGGTTCGAGTCACTTCTGGGGTGTGAGTTTTCATTCGCATATAGTCCTGGGGACCATTCAGGCTTGTTCGCATTTGTGTTCCTCACGTGTGCCCCAAAGAATGAGGTGATTTGGTGAAATGCTATGCCCAAGATTACCATCCGAGTTGCCGTCGGGGAAGTGGCTCAAATAGCCTCGGCTATCACTTCCTTTTGACGGCCGTGATGGTCAAGCGGATTAAGGCGCCCTGTAGTTACCAGTTGCGTTGCTTCTGGGAGTATGGGTTCGAGTCACTTCTGGGGTGTGAGTTTTCATTCGCATATAGTCCTGGGGACCATTCAGGCTTGTTCGCATTTGTGTTCCTCACGTGTGCCCCAAAGAATGAGGTGATTTGGTGAAATGCTATGCCCAAGATTACCATCCGAGTTGCCGTCGGGGAAGTGGCTCAAATAGCCTCGGCTATCACTTCCTTTTGACGGCCGTGATGGTCAAGCGGATTAAGGCGCCCTGTAGTTACCAGTTGCGTTGCTTCTGGGAGTATGGGTTCGAGTCACTTCTGGGGTGTGAGTTTTCATTCATATATATATATATATGGCACAACTCTCCTAAACACGAGAGTTAAGTATACAACTTTAGAACACTTTCCCACCAGGAAAGTTTCCCACCATATTAACAGGGACTTGATGAAATTAACGTATAAATGACCCCTCACTTGCTCTGGTGCTCTTGGGAGGTGTTGATCTTTGGGGTATTTAAATACTCCGAAATTACCATCTCTTTTAAGGGTCTGAGCAGGTGGTGGAGAGGGTTAAGGCGTACCTGTTATGCCAGTTGCTGGAAGGCTTCTGTTCTGGCTAGGGTTCGAGTCTCCTGGTGGGAAAGTGTTCTAAAGTTGTATACTTAACTCTCGTGTTTAGGAGAGTTGTGCCTTAAGCAGAGACACTGTGTCTTCCCATATTAACAGGGACTTGATGAAATTAACGTATAAATGACCCCTCACTTGCTCTGGTGCTCTTGGGAGGTGTTGATCTTTGGGGTATTTAAATACTCCGAAATTACCATCTCTTTTAAGGGTCTGAGCAGGTGGTGGAGAGGGTTAAGGCGTACCTGTTATGCCAGTTGCTGGAAGGCTTCTGTGCTGGCAAGGGTTCGAGTCTCCTGGTGGGAAAGTGTTCTAAAGTTGTATATATATATATATATATATATATATATATATATATATATATATATATATATATATATATATATATATATATATATATATGTATATATATATATATATATATATATATATATATATATATATATATATATATATATATATATATATATATATATATATAACTGAAAACTCACACCCCAGAAGTGACTCGAACCCATACTCCCAGGAGCAACGCAACTGGTATGTACAAGACGCCTTAATCCACTTGACCATCACGACCGGACATAATGAGGTGATAGCCGAGGCTATTTGAACAACCCCACCGCCGGCACTCGGATAGTAATCTTGGGCATAGCATTTTACCAAATCACCTCATTCTTTGGGGCACACGTGAGGAACACAAATGCGAACATGCCTGAATGGTCCCCAGGACAATATGCAACTGAAAACTCACACCCCAGAAGTGACTCGAACCCATACTCCCAGGTGCAACGCAACTGGTATGTACAAGACGCCTTAATCCACTTTACCATCACGACCGGACATAATGAGGTGATAGCCGAGGCTATTTGAACAACCCCACCGCCGGCACTCGGATAGTAATCTTGGGCATAGCATTTTACCAAATCACCTCATTCTTTGGGGCACACGTGAGGAACACAAATGCGAACATGCCTGAATGGTCCCCAGGACAATATGCAACTGAAAACTCACACCCCAGAAGTGACTCGAACCCATACTCCCAGGAGCAACGCAACTGGTATGTACAAGACGCCTTAATCCACTTGACCATCACGACCAGACATAATGAGGTGATAGCAGAGGCTATTTGAACCACCCCACCGCCGGCAATCGGATAGTAATCTTGGGCATAGCATTTTACCAAATCACCTCATTCTTTGGGGCACACGTGAGGAACACAAATGTGAACAAGCCTGAATGGTCCCCAGGACAATATGCAACTGAAAACCCAGTTGCATATTGTCCGGTCGTGATAGTCAAGTGGATTAAGGCGTCTTGTACATACCAGTTGCGTTGCTCCTGGGAGTATGGGTTCGAGTCACTTCTGGGGTGTGAGTTTTCAGTTGCATATTGTCCTGGGGACCATTCAGGCTTGTTTGCATTTGTGTTCCTCACGTGTGCCCCAAAGAATGAGGTGATTTGGTAAAATGCTATGCCCAAGATTACTATCCGAGTGCCGGCGGTGGGGTGGTTCAAATAGCCTCGGCTATCACCTCATTATGTCCGGTCATGATGGTCAAGTGGATTAAGGCGTCTTGTACATACCAGTTGCGTTGCTCCTGGGAGTATGGGTTCGAGTCACTTCTGGGGTGTGAGTTTTCAGTTGCATATTGTCCTAGGGACCATTCAGGCTTGTTCGCATTTGTGTTCCTCACGTGTGCCCCAAAGAATGAGGTGATTTGGTAAAATGCTATGCCCAAGATTACTATCCGAGTGCCGGCGGTGGGGTGGTTCAAATAGCCTCGGCTATCACCTCATTATGTCCGGTCGTGATGGTCAAGTGGATTAAGGCGTCTTGTACATACCAGTTGCGTTGCTCCTGGGAGTATGGGTTCGAGTCACTTCTGGGGTGTGAGTTTTCAGTTGCATATTGTCCTGGGGACCATTCAGGCTTGTTCGCATTTGTGTTCCTCACGTGTGCCCCAAAGAATGAGGTGATTTGGTAAAATGCTATGCCCAAGATTACTATCCGAGTGCCGGCGGTGGGGTGGTTCAAATAGCCTCGGCTATCACCTCATTATGTCCGGTCGTGATGATCAAGTGGATTAAGGCGTCTTGTACATACCAGTTGCGTTGCTCCTGGGAGTATGGGTTCGAGTCACTTCTGGGGTGTGAGTTTTCAGTTGCATATTGTCCTGGGGACCATTCAGGCTTGTTCGCATTTGTGTTCCTCACGTGTGCCCCAAAGAATGAGGTGATTTGATAAAATGCTTTGCCCAAGATTACTATCCGAGTGCCGGCAGTGGGGTGGTTCAAATAGCCTCGGCTATCACCTCATTATGTCCGGTCGTGATGGTCAAGTGGATTAAGGCGTCTTGTACATACCAGTTGCGTTGCTCCTGGGAGTATGGGTTCGAGTCACTTCTGGGGTGTGAGTTTTCAGTTGCATATTGTCCTGGGGACCATTCAGGCTTGTTCGCATTTGTGTTCCTCACGTGTGCCCCAAAGAATGAGGTGATTTGGTAAAATGCTATGCCCAAGATTACTATCCGAGTGCCGGCGGTGGGGTGGTTCAAATAGCCTCGGCTATCACCTCATTATGTCCGGTCGTGATGGTCAAGTGGATTAAGGCGTCTTGTACATACCAGTTGCGTTGCTCCTGGGAGTATGGGTTCGAGTCACTTCTGGGGTGTGAGTTTTCAGTTGCATATTGTCCTGGGGACCATTCAGGCTTGTTCGCATTTGTGTTCCTCACGTGTGCCCCAAAGAATGAGGTGATTTGGTAAAATGCTATGCCCAAGATTACTATCCGAGTGCCGGCGGTGGGGTGGTTCAAATAGCCTCGGCTATCACCTCATTATGTCCGGTCGTGATGGTCAAGTGGATTAAGGCGTCTTGTACATACCAGTTGCGTTGCTCCTGGGAGTATGGGTTCGAGTCACTTCTGGAGTGTGAGTTTTCAGTTGCATATTGTCCTGGGGACCATTCAGGCTTGTTCGCATTTGTGTTCCTCACGTGTGCCCCAAAGAATGAGGTGATTTGGTAAAATGCTATGCCCAAGATTACTATCCGAGTGCCGGCGGTGGGGTGGTTCAAATAGCCTCGGCTATCACCTCATTATGTCCGGTCGTGATGGTCAAGTGGATTAAGGCGTCTTGTACATACCAGTTGCGTTGCTCCTGGGAGTATGGGTTCAAGTCACTTCTGGGGTGTGAGTTTTCAGTTGCATATTGTCCTGGGGACCATTCAGGCTTGTTCGCATTTGTGTTCCTCACGTGTGCCCCAAAGAATGAGGTGATTTGGTAAAATGCTATGCCCAAGATTACTATCCGAGTGCCGGTGGTGGGGTGGTTCAAATAGCCTCGGCTATCACCTCATTATGTCCGGTCGTGATGGTCAAGTGGATTAAGGCGTCTTGTACATACCAGTTGCGTTGCTCCTGGGAGTATGGGTTCGAGTCACTTCTGGGGTGTGAGTTTTCAGTTGCATATTGTCCTGGGGACCATTCAGGCTTGTTCTCATATATATATATATATATATATATATATATATATATATATATATATATATATATATATATATATATATATATATATATATATATATATATAATGTATATTAGTATATTTTGGTAGCAGTCTTTCCTGTAGACATATGTTATTAAATATGACCGAAAAAGTAAGATTAATAATTCTAACACGAATTTTCTCAATCTTTCGTACATTTCTTTTCACTGTTGGAGGTAAATCAAAATCAATTCTCCAAAATTCTTTTTTATTTCTAGTCTGACGCGACACGAGCGCGTTTCGTAAAACTTATTACATTTTCAAAGACTTTAGTTTACAAATACACAACTGAATAGAACTTACGCATCTCCGATTTTATATCTACATTTGGGATAAGAATATCTACATATATCTACACAGGGATAAGAGCCTCGTTGGACGTAGAATCGCTGTTTACCAACGTACCTGTGGACGAGACAATCGGGATGATAGCCGACAGAGTGTATCGTGATCCAGCCTGTACTCCTCTTGACATACCAGAAAATATTCTGAGGAAACTACTCCAAGCTTGTACTAAAGAGGCACCCTTCATGAGCCCGGATGGGCACATGTATAAGCAAGTAGATGGGGTCGCCATGGGTTCTCCCCTAGGTGTCCTGTTTGCAAACTTCTACATGGGTACCATCGAGCAAAAAGTCTTAGTCGACATGAACTTGAAACCGGCCATATACTGCAGGTATGTTGACGACATTTTTACAAAGGTACCTGATGTCAGACATCTGCAGGAGCTGAAGGAGGCATTTGAGCAGAGTTCCGTGCTGCGTTTCACTTACGAGATGGAAAAGGATGGGAAGCTGCCCTTTCTAGATGAAACAGTCATGGAAAAGAGCGGAGGTTTCCACACTGCAGTCTACACTAAGGAAACGAACATAGGAATGTGCCTAAATGCCAACAGCGACTGCCCAGACAGGTACAAGAGGAGTGTTGTTAACGCATATGTCGACCGTGCTCTCAGCCACAGCTCAGAATGGAAGCAAGTCGACGAAGAACTCTGTAGGGTAAGGCAGGTCCTAGTCAACAACGGCTTCTCCAATGGTTTCGTCGAAGACATCATAAGAAGGAAAGTGAAACGCCATGCAACCTCTGAAGAGACAACTAACACAACACCTATACCCCCTATTAGACTATTTTACAGGAACTTCTTTCCACAGCTTATAAAACGGAGGAAAGGGTCCTGAAAGATATTGTTAATAGAAACGTTATCCCTACAGACAAAAATCAGAGGATACAACTGAGGATTTACTATAAAACCAGAAAAACGGCCAGCCTACTCATATGAAACTCTCAAGACACAAAACAGAACGTTTTTAAAGAGACTAACGTCGTCTATGCCTTCAAATGCCCTCTTGGGGACTGTAAGCTCCAAAAAACCCAGTATATAGGCAAGACAACAACATCTCTTTCTAGGCGTTTAACGATGCATAAGCAACAGGGCTCCATTAAGGAACATATAATCTCTTCCCACAACCAAACCATCGCCAGAGAAATCCTAGTAAACAACACAGAAATCATCGATAGATACAGTGATAGCAGGCGGCTTGACGTTTGCGAGGCACTACACATCAAGAAGTCAACACCAGCAATCAACAGCCAATTAATGCACAACTATATTCTACCCACCTCAAGACTCCGCTCCAATATAGAAGCATCAAGAAATATGGACCAATAGGCTTTCTACAAACACTTCTATTCAATACCCATTGTTTCGTGTTCTGTCTTGTGTTGATGAAATTAATACCCTATTAAAGCCACCTCTTGTTCTGTCTTGTGTTGATGAAATTAATACCCTATTAATGCCACCTCACGCCATCCACCTCACTCAAATGTAGATATAAAATCGGAGATGCGTAAGTTCTATTCAGTTGTGTATTTGTAAACTAAAGTCTTTGAAAATGTACTAAGTTTTACGAAACGCACTCGTGTCGCGTCAGACTAGAAATAAAAATGAATTTTGGAGAATTGATTTTTGATTTACCTCCAACAGTGAATAGAAATGTACGAAAGATTGAGAAAATTCGTGTTAGAATTATTAATCTTACTTTTTCGGTCATATTTAATAATATATATGTATATATATATATATATATATATATATATATATATATATATATATATATATATATATATATATATATATATATATATATATATATATATATATATATATTAATATTTTCTTAAGTGAACATAATAGTTACTTTACGAATGTTAAGCTTATTAACCAAATTAGAATCTAAATAGGAACTCATGGCTACACATTCCATCTACGTCGCTTATTGGCCTTATTATAATCTATAGAAATAAAAATGGAAATGTTCGTTTGTTTAAAATCGCTAATTTCCGAAAGTTCTTCACCGATTGCTTTGAAATTTTCATACAATGTTCCATTCGCATCCGAGTGAGTTTGTATATACATGCTATATAGATGTCACGTCTGTGACGGGGAAAAACATGCTTTCTTCGAAAAACTGTTTTTTTCATGCGTTTTCCATGTGATAAAAATCTTTGAAACCTATTTACTGATTGCTTTGAAATTTTGACACGACGTTGCATTCCAATAGGCGCATGTTTTTTTTTATATCTACTATATAGATGCATCACCTGTGACAGGTAAAAACATGTTTTTTAAAAAAACAGCGCCATCTGTTGGACGTAACAGCAACACACGTTGTAATCTCTCAAAGTTCTTCACCGATTGCTTTGAAAGTCTGATACAACGTTTCATTCGAATATGCGCGTGTTTTTATATATCTACTATATAGATGCATCACCTGTGACAGGTAAAACCATGTTTTTTTTCAAAAACAGCGCCATCTGTTTCATGTAATAGCAACACAACCGCTATACCAAATATGTTACGAATTCCATTTTAATGTTTCCGTTCATTTCGTAAGTATAAGTATATATGCCACACCTGTGACAGGTAAAATTATTTTTTTCTTCAAGAAACAGTGCCATCTGTTGCATCTAAGAGCCACACATGCTATACTAAATATTTTACAATTCCTTTTCAGTGTTTTTGATTGCATTGACAAATCTAATTTTCATACATTTTGATTTATTTTCATTTTGATTTAATTATTATGAGTGACATTGCGTTGGAAATGAGCTGTTGTTTACCATACCATTAATTTTGCAAGTATAAGTATAGATGCTACAGGTAAAAACATTCTTTTTTTTAAGAAACAGCGCCATCTGTTGCACGTAAGAGTTACACACACTATACTAAATATGTTTTTATTCCATTTCAATGTTTCCGATTTCATTGGTAAATTGAATTTTCATAGATTTCGAATTATTTTAATTTTGATTTATTTATTTTGAGTGACATTGCATTCGAATTGAGCTTCGTTGTTTATCATACAGATCATTTCATAAGTATAGTTTTTTTTATTTGTTCATTATTATTCATTTCGTTTTTAATTGTTTTTCTTATATTTTAGTGATGGGAACTTGAGATCATTTGATATTCCCAATTTTCTTATTTGAACATCAGTTCATTTGGGAATGCATCGGGCAAGGGAGTGGGGAATGGTAGGGAGGACGAGGGGATGGGAGTGGGGGATGGTGGGGAGAACAAGGAGATGGTGGGTAGGGGATGATGGGTAGGGGATGGTGGGTAGGGGATGGTGGAGAGGAGGGGACAGGGGAATGAAGATTGGTGGGGAGGACAAGGGGACAGGGAAGTGGGAGATAGTGGGGAGGACGAGGGTACTGGGGAGGGAAAGAATGGTTGGGAGGATGAAGGAATGGGGGAGTTGTTGTTGTTGAGTTAGGGGCGACGACGATCATGGGATCGGATACCCATGAAAGGTGAATCGCGCAGGCAGGAAAGGCGAAACGCCAAGCCAAAACGCGAAACGAGTGACGCCAAGCACTAGAAACTAATATACCACACGGCAAAGAAACGCACAAAGGGAGAGGCAGAAGCACAAATTATAACAGGGCAAACAAACAGCCAGAGGGGCACACAGCATGTCATTGAGCAAATACACAGGAAATCAGAGCTCATACTTGCCCGGGAACCTGGCCCGCAGGAACCGTGCATTGAACTCCTCCCAGAACACCCATTGCAAAGGGTTCCGTCCATCCACCGGGGAAGCCATAACATCCGGAACCGGGGCAGCAAAGACCTGCAAACAGGGGACCCAGATGGTAGTACTCATGAGGCGAGAAGTCGCTAATCGCCCCCACAGGGAGGAAATTTGCCCACCATGAAAGTACTCCAATCCGTCAGACAGCAGTAACTCGGCAATCTTCGACCAGTGACCCAGTGGCATCACAGACGCTGGCAACACGTCCCCCAGGGCCCCAACGTGCACCCACACCAAAGGGGTACCTGCGACCCTGGGCATACTACCAGACAACCGCAGGGAACCTGAACGGCGCGCATCCTTCCGTAACGTCACCACCAGGCCACGCCCAGCACCAGAGTCCACACCATTCCTGGCAGCGGAAGCCACCCCCCCCCCCCCAATGCGGAGAGTCCCCCAGCAGAGAGAGAACCGAAGGCATGTCCGACACACAGGCACCAGCACCAGCAGGCACATGGACCTTTGCCACAACGAACTGCAGAGACATCGACGTATCCGTATCCACACCGTCAATATCTGAAAACTCGCAGTCACTGAAGTCACCAACGTCGGCCCAGGCAGAAGACGAACGCCGGGAACATTTGGGCACCGATCGGATATCGTCAGAGCAGGTAAGTGACCCACAAACACGGGTACCACAAGCCGGATGAAACGATGCCCGACACAGAACGGCAGCAGCCTCTACCACAGGGAGAACCGGGCCACATACTGCAGAAGGCTCCGCAGCCACCCCCCCCCCCCACCCAGCACATCCGGGACCCGAGTCACGGACACAGGGCCAGGCGCAGCATCAGAAGACGAGGGAGAAGACAGCGACGACACACAGGGAGCTCCAGGAAGGCCCACGGGAGCAGCTGGAACAGCGACAGGATCAGGCAGACCGACCGACGGTACCGGCAGTACCCGGAGGAGGGTCGGCAACAACCGGAGGAACGTCAGGCGTCACCGGGGGAGCTGCAGCAGCAAACAGGACACGCACCTCCTCATCATCACTACCGGAGACTGCCTCCAGTGGGAGTGGCGGGAAATCCTCTTCTCGGAACAGGTTGACAGGAGCAGCTGGGGCCTCAGAGCACCCGGCAGCCTGATGCCCCAACAGGCCACACCGGAAACATATGAGGCTGCCTGGCATAATACACCCGGATGTAGTATCCCATAAGCCGGACAGAAGAAGGTATATCCAACCGCAGGCGCATCCCCAACGTGCGAATGTTCGTTCGCTTCCCAGCATACCGCCCAGAGGAGAGCATGTTCACCTGCACGCTGACAACAGTACCAAACCCCCCGAGTAACGCTGGAGAAGGTCATCAGGGAACTCCAGGGGCGCACCATGGACACTGACCTAAGTCAGGGCACCACTGCGGTCCGAAATCGCCACAGAGCCGGCATCATCCGGCAACGACAACGTACGCCCCTCGTACCGACGGAGGAAGTCCCAGTACTTCTCCTCCCTCACGAATTTAATAACAACCCAGTGGGCTGTAACAAGCTCCACACACCGTAAATAGCCTCCACCGAGATACAAAGCATGTCACACATCACCATCTCGATGGTCGTATAACCAGCCTTACAAGTGAACTCCAGGCCCATGGAATTCACACGCACAACAAGAGGAAGATGGCCCCCAATGTCAGAACCGCCACGTCAGCATGCAGCCAGGCAGGCAACAAAACTGGGAGGGCAGAGATGCCCACACCACCTGGCGATCAAAACGGTAAACAACCCCAACAGCCATGGAGGGTCGGTATACGTCCTCACTCCACGGCTGCTAGCAGTCGACTCCGAACGGGTTAGTGAGGAATGGTTGCGAGAACGAGGGAACGGGGAGGAGGGGGTAATGGTTCAGAGGACTGGGAGACAGGGGGGAACGTTGCTGTTGTTCAGCAACGCACATGCGTTGCTGAGCAACAGCAACGCGTAACCGGGTACAGCTAGTACTGAAATATAAGTGAATTTACAATGAGAATCAACAATCCCAAGACAGAAACATTATAAATAGTGCCAATTTCTACAAGATGATTACTTTAGTTCACTAATTATGCACTTCGTGCTCATCATGTGTGCGGTAGTGGATAAGTGTTACAGAGGCACATAATGGACTTGTGAACTGAACCCCAAATTCAGTTAACTAAACAAGTTACTGTCATGATAACCTAGGTACACAGTTTAATCTATATAAGGACAGTGGTTCGTTACACTACAGATACAGTCTCTAAGTTATGCAATTTACATTCGCAGTGAGCTTGTTGCATAATGTGATTTGCCAATTATCTCTTCCCGGCATGATATCTAGTAGGTGGCGGTGGAAACGTTATATTCACTGAATTTACACCCTGAAGTTAGTAGAATATAAAGACAATTAAAGAAATACCAAATTAATTAATGGTTGGTAAGAAATTTATCTGGCAAAAGTTAAACGATTCTTAACAATAAGGTGAGTGCTTAACAGTGAGGTGAGCGTAAGTTTTAATAAAATATAACTTGATATGGAAATAGCTGATAAAATAAGGCATAGTGAACAGCCGTTTCATCAACTTGAGAAATACTATACAAAATCTAGTTATTTATAAGGCATGTTCCTTCCATCAATATACGCCCAAACATATTTCACAGGCTGGTGAATTTAACATAAGGAAATATTGAATATTTGATTTGTTTTGTTGCGCCAGTATTCATAGCTTAGAGAGAGTGTGGCGTTTAATTATCAAAACGTTACTATTTAAATGAGACATTTTCTATCAGAACATGTGCACTATTTAGGTAGAGTTGTGGGGTATGTGCTGGGATTAGGGTGTGAGGGGGTCAGCTTGGGTGGGTAGACGGCACTACGCCAGGGGTGGGGGCGTTGATCAGAACCTGGTAGGGAGGAGGGTAGATATTTTGGAGATAGGGTTGGGGGTGGATAATTTGGGTGGGGTCATCGGTCAGAACGTGGTAGGGGGGGGGGGGGTTGAGGTGGTAGATATATGTTGGGGTGGGGTGGGGGTGGATCATTTGGGTGGGGTCATAGGTCAGAACGTGGTAGGGGGGAGGGGTGAAAGGTGGTAGATATATGTTGGGGTGGGGTGGGGGTGTGCATCATTTGGGTGGGGTCATCGATCAGATTAATCAGTACATGGTGCTGGAGTAGAGGGGATGCCGGGTAAGGGGTACCAGGGCCCGGGTGGTGGTGGGGGGGGGGGGTATTGGATGGGGCAAGCGACAGGAAATTGATTACGAGGCTAATTGGATCGGAGCAATCATCGTTGACAATTACCATTAACGAAGAGCTCTTTGCCAGAGTGGTAAAAATGAGAATCCTTCATAAAATTCTGGTTGGACTGAAAATGCTTTAATGGAAGGTAATTTATCCAGCGTAATAGAATCAAAAGCTTGTATGACAGGCAGCATGTGTTAGGCCCAGTAGACGGGGGGTGTTGTCCCGTGTTAAATGTTCAGTGTTACCTTGTTAGATGGGCATTGTTGGACCTTGTTTAGATGGGTAATATTAGGGGTCGTTGGTGGGCAGTGGTGGACTGAGAGATGGATGGTGTTAGGCAATTAGATTGACGCTGTTGAGCCTTGTTAGAAGGGCAGATTTGGGCCTCGTTTAGACTGCCTTGTTAGATTGAGCAATGTTGTGCAAAGTTATAGATGATCAGTGGTGTTCAAAGTTGCATGGATAGTGTTGGGTTTTGGGAGACTTATTTTACGGTTCAAAGAGTCAGTCAACGTGAGAGCGAAGAAATGTTTGTGAGCGAGCAAGTGAGAGTCAGAGAGAAGGTCGCGTGCGGGAGAGAAAAAGGAAAGAGAAATAGAGATAGAATTACCTGGGAGTTAGAGAGCTGCCACAGGCCTGCATCCTGGGGATATGTGTGTGTGTGAGAACTACGTAGTAGACATGGCGGATTAAAATAGGTCCAGAGTCAATACATAAGACAACCGACTCTTAGCAAGGCGGGGTCCAAGAGGAAACAGGGTCGATCCTGCAGTCACAAATAGTAAATACTAAATAAACACATCACACATACAAACACACTGGATACATACCTACTGATTTCCTGGAGATTTGTGTGTGTGTGTGTGTTTATGAGAGAGAGAGAGAGAGAGAGAGAGAGAGAGAGAGAGAGAGAGAGAGAGAGAGAGAGAGAGAGAGAGAGAGAGAGAGAGAGAGAGAGAGAGAGAGTGATACTGGCAGTGATCAATAGCACCCTGGAAAACAACCTCATAGCATATTTTCCAAGAACATGGCATATAGGTTATTGATTCATCCACTTGTATCAATTGCGGCAGAGTAATTGGAATAAGAAACAATGTGGACAGAACAGTATAGAACACATACACACTCTCAAATAAATGTGAACACACACACACACAAACACACACACACACACACACACCCACACACACACACACACACACACATGATAAAGTATATGATACTATGTTCTATGATAAAGTAACAAGGATAAGGCAGGACAGAGAAGGCTGGGCAGACTGCATATTTCTTGACTGCCAAAAGGCCTTTGATACGGTACCGCACATGAGACTGCTATACAACTTGAGAGGCAGCAGGAGTAAGCGGAAAGGCCCTAGTATGGGTGAAGAAACTACCTAACAGGAAGGAGCCAGAGGGTAATGGTAAGGGCGAAAAGTCGGACTGGCGAACAGTAACAAGTGGAGTACCTCAAGGATCGGTGCTGGGACCAATCCTCTTTCTAATTTACGTAAATGATATGTTTACAGGAGTGGAATCATACATGTCAATGTTTGCAGATGACGCAAAATTAATGAGAAGAGTTGTGACAGGCGAGGATTGTAGGATCCTCCAAGAGGACTTAAACAGGCTGCAGAGATGGTCAGGGAAATGGCTACTGGAGTTTAACACCAGTAAATGTAAAGTTATGGAAATGGGATCAGGTAACAGGAGACCAAAGGGACAGTACACAATGAAGGGGAACAGCCTACCTGTAACGATTCGAGAAAGAGACCTGGGAGTGGATGTGACACCTAATCTAACTCCTGAGGCACATATAAATAGGATAACGACAGCAGCGTACTCTACACTGGCGAAAATTAGAACTTCATTCAGAAACCTAAATGAGGAAGCTTTTAGGGCGCTTTACACTGCCTACGTGAGACCCGTCTTAGAGTATGCCGCGCCATCATGGAGCCCCCACCTGAAGAAACACATAAAGAAACTGGAGAAGGTTCAGAGGTTTGCGACGAGGCTTGTCCCAGAGCTACGAGGGATGGGATATGAAGAGCGGCTGAAGGAACTGAACCTTACGACACTAGAGAAAAAAGGGAGAGAGGAGATATGATAGGGACATATAAAATACTCAGGGGAATTGACAAAGTGGAAATAGATGAAATGTTCACACGTAATAATAACAGAACGAGGGGACATGGGTGGAAACTGGAAACTCAGATGAGTCACAGAGATGTTAGGAAGTTTTCTTTTAGCGTGAGAGTAGTAGAAGAATGGAATGCACTTGGGGAACAGGTTGTGGAAGCAAATACTATTCATACTTTTAAAACTAGGTATGATAGGGAAATGGGACAGGAGTCATTGCTGTAAACAACCGATAGCTAGAAAGGCGGGATCCAAGAGTCAATGCTCGATCCTGCAAGCACATATAGGTGAGTACATATAGGTGAGTACACACACCCACACACACACACACACACACACACACGCACACACACACACACACGCACACACACACACACACACACACACACACAGCCGGCGGTGCCGGTGGTGCCGGTGGCCGAGCCGACAGCACGCTGTACACGTGATCATGTGGTCCCGGGTTCGATTCCGAGCGCCGGCGAGAAACGATGGGCAGAGTTTCTATCACCCTATGCCCCTGTTACCTAGAAGTAAAGAGGTACCTGGGACTTAGTCAGCTGTCACGGGCTGCTTCCTGGAGTGTGTGTGTGTGTGGTGTAGTGTGGTGTGGAAAAGAAAAGTAGTAGTAGAAACAGTTGATTGACAGTTGAGAGGCGGGCCGATAGAGCAGGGCTCAACCCTCGCATGCACAACTAGGTGAATACACACACACACACACACACGCACATTCTACGATTTGGTGACAAAGATTAAGGAAGAAAGAGAAAGATGGGCGGACTGCATTCTTTTGGTTTGTCGGAAAGCCTTTGACACACTACCCCATAAAACGCTAATGTATAAGCTGGAGAAACAGGCAGGAGTAACTGGTAGGGCGCTCCAGTGGATAACCCTGGAAACACAAACCGAAACTACCTCTATTTTCCGCTTGATACAACTTGTAATAAAGTTGTTACATCTTGGCTTAACGTGTTTATGACGTATTATAACGTTGTTACAACTTGCTATATTGGTTATTAAAACTGGTTAGGTGTTAAAACTTGTTCGAACGTTGTACCAACGTCGTAGTTTCGGTGTGTGTTTGGCGGGAAGGGAATACCTAAGCAATAGGCAGCAGAGAGTTACAGTGGGGGGTGAGACCTCAGATTGGCGTGAAGTCACCAGTGGAGTCCCACAGGGCTCTGTACTAGGACCTATCCTGTTTCTGATATACGTAAATGATCTCCCGGAGGGTATAGACTCATTCCTCTCAATGTTTGCTGACGATGCCAAAATTATGCGAAGGATTAAGACAGAGGAGGACAGCTTGAGGCTTCAAGAAGACCTGGACAAGCTGCAGGAATGGTCGAACAAATAGTTGTTAGAGTTAAACCCAAGCAAATGTAATGTAATAAAGATATGTGTAGGGAGCAGGAGACCAGATACAAGGTATCATTTGGGAGATGAAATACTTCAAGAGTCAGAGAGAGAGAGAGAAAGACCTGGGGGTTGATATCACGCCAGACCTGTCCCCTTAAACTCATATCAAGAGGATAACATCAGCGGCATATGGCAGGTTTGCTAACATAAGAACGGCCTTTAGAAACTTGTGTAAGGAATCTTTCAGAACATTATATACCCCATATGTCAGACCAATCCTGGAGTATGCGACTCCAGCATGGAGTCTATATCTACTCAAGCATAAGACTAAACGGAAAAGGTTCAAAGGTTTGCCACCAGAGTAGTACCCGAGCTGAGAAGTATGAGCTACGAGGAGAGGCTACGGGAATTAAACCTCACTTCGGTGGAAAGCAGAAGAGTTAGGGGGGACATGATCACCACATTCAAGATTCTCAGTGGAATTAATAGGGTAGATAAAGACAAACTTTTTAACACAAGAGGCATACGCACAAGGGACACATATGGAAATTGAGTGCCCAAATGAGCCATAGAGACGTTTGAAAGATTTTTTTCAGTGTCAGAGTAGTAGACAATTGGAATGCATTAGGAAGTGATGTGGTGGAGGCTGACTCCATACACAGCTTCAAGTGTAGATATGATAGAGCCCAGTAGGCTCAGGAATCTGTACACCAGTTGATTGACAGTTGAGAGGCGGGACCAAAGAGACAAAGCTCAACCCCTGCAAGCACAATTAGGTGAGTACAATTAGGTGAGCACACACACACACACACACACACACACACACACACACACACACACACACACACACACACACACACACACACACACACACACACACCCTAGGGGCCTCGTAGCCTGGTGGATAGCGCGCAGGACTCGTAATTCTGTGGCGTGGGTTCGATTCCCGCACGAGGCAGAAACAAATGGGCAAAGTTTCTTTCACCCTAAGTGCCCCTGTTACCTAGCAGTAAATAGGTACCTGGGAGTTAGTCAGCTGTCACGGGCTGCTTCCTGGGGTGTGTGTGTGTGGTGTGGGGAAAAAAAAAAGTAGTTAGTAAACAGTTGATTGACAGTTGAGAGGCGAGCCGAAAGAGCAAAGCTCAACCCCCGCAAAAACACAACTAGTAAACACACACACACACACAGACACACACACTCAATCCTGGAGTATGCGGCCCCAGCATGGAGCCCGTTCCTTGTCAAGCACTAGACGAAGCTGGAAAAAGTCCAAAGGTATGCCACTAGACTAGTCCCAGAACTAAGAGGCATGAGTTACGAGGAAAGGCTGCGGGAAATGCACCTTACGACACTGGAAGAGAGAAGAGTAAGGGGAGATATGATCACAACCTACAAAATCCTCAGAGGAATCGACCGGGTAAGCAAGGATGAGCTGTTCAACACTGGTGGGACGCGAACAAGGGGACACAGGTGGAAACTGAGTACCCACATGAGCCACAGAGACGTTAGAAGGAACTTTTTCAGTGTCAGAGTAGTTAACGCATGGAATGCATTAGGCAGTGATGTGGTGGAGGCTGACTCCATACACAGTTTTAAATGTAGATATGATAGAGCCCAGTAGGCTCAGGAATCTGTACACCAGTTGATTGACAGTTGAGAGGCAGGACCAAAGAGCCAAAGCTCAACCCCCGCAAGCACAAATAGGTGAGTACAAATAGGTGAGTACACACACATTCAGGAGGGATTCAGAGACAACATAACAGGCACCATGACAATGGGAGGACCAAGAATAGCAGTAACAGTGATATACAACCCTCTACCCAATGACAGAAGGCCCAGGCAAGAGTATGACAACAACAACATGGCAGTTAACACTATAATTGAGAGGGCATCCTCTGCTGCCTGTAGAAATAGATTCCATCTGCTCATCATGGAGGACTTCAATCCTGGAAGGATAGACTGGGAGAACAAGGAACCGCATGGAGGTGAGGATACATGGAGAGCCAAACTAATGCAGGTACCGACAAGAAATTTTCGAAGCCAGTATGTCAGGGGAACCCACAAGGATGAGAAGAAACGATGAACCAGCGAGACTCGACCTGGTCTTCACTCTGAACGACTCCGACATAAGGGATATCGGTTTCGAGGCCCCAGTAGGAAAAAGCGACCACAGTGTACTGGCGCTTGAGTATCTGGTTGAAGAAGGGTTAAGGAACTCGAGGACGGGAACTGAAAACAAAAGACTGACATTCCGAAAGGGAAACTATGAAGAGATAAGGAAATTCCTAACAGATGTAACATGCAAAAAACCAGAGCTCAGGGGAAAGACGGCCCAAGACATGATGGACTTCATCACGCAGAAGTGTAAGGAGACAGCAAACAAGTTTGTCCCAGTCCAAAAGGAAAACAACGAAATGCAGATGAGAACCCCATAGTTCAACCAGAGATGTAAGCTAGCTATGCAGCAAATTAAAACGGCGTGGAAAAAGTATAGAAATAACAGGACACTTGAGAGCTGAGAAAGATACCAGAGTGCCAGGAATGAATATATCATTTTGAGAAGAAGGGTAGAAGAGCAATACGAAAATGACATCATAAGCAAGGCAAAGACTCTGCCTAAATTGCTGCACAGCCACATCAGGAGAAAAACAACAGTAAAGGAACAGGTAATGAAATTGAGGATAGGGGCAGACGGATTCACTACAAACGACAAGGAAGTGTGAGAGGAACTGAATACATCACCAGACAACCCCAGACTGAACTACCAGGCACGATACACCACCAGACAACACCAGACTGAACTACCAGGCACGGTACCCCATCAGACAACCCCAGACTGAACTACCAGGCACGGTACACCACCAGAAAACCCCAGACTGAACTACCAAGCACGGTACACCACCAGACAACCCCAGACTGAACTACCAGGAACGGTACACTACCAGACAACCCCAGACTGAACTACCAGGCACGGTACACTACCAGACAACCCCAGACTGAACTACCAGGCACGGTACACTACCAGACAACCCCAGACTGAACTAACAGGCACGGTACACCACAGACAACCCCAGACTGAACTACCAAGCACGGTACACCACCAGACAACCCCAGACTGAACTACCAGGCACGATAAACCACCAGACAACCCCAGACTGAACTAACAGGCACGGTACACCACCAGACAACCCCAGACTGAACTACTAAGCACGGTACACCACCAGACAACCCCAGACTGAACTACCAGGCACGGTACACCACCAGACAGCCCCAGACTGAACTACCAGGCACGGTACACCACCAGACAACCCCAGACTGAACTACCAGGCACGGTACACCACCACACAGCCCCAGACTGAATACCAGGCACGGTACACCACCAGACAACCCCAGACTGAACTACCAGGCACGGTACACTACCAGACAGCCCTAGACTGAACTACCAGGCACGGTACACCACCAGACAACCCCGGACTGAACTACCAGGCACGGTACACCACCAGACCACCCCAGACTGAACTACCAGGCACGGTACACTACCAGACAGCCCCAGACTGAACTACCAGGCACGGTACACCACCAGACAACCCCAGACTGAACTACCAGGCACGGTACACCACCAGACAACCCCAGACTGAACTACCAGGCACGGTACACTACCAGACAGCCCCAGACTGAACTACCAGGCACGGTACACCACCAGACAACCCCGGACTGAACTACCAGGCACGATACACCACCAGACAACCCCAGACTGAACTACCAGGCACGGTACACCACCAGACAACCCCAGACTGAACTACCAGGCACGGTACACCACCAGACAGCTCCAGACTGCACTACCCGGCACGGTACACCACCAGACAACCCCAGACTGAACTACCAGGCACGGTACACTACCAGACAGCCCCAGACTGAACTACCAGGCACGGTACACCACCAGACAACCCCAGACTGAACTACCAGGCACGGTACACCACCAGACAGCTCCAGACTGAACTACCCGGCACGGTACACCACCAGACAACCCCAGACTGAACTACCAGGCACGGTACACTACCAGACAGCCCCAGACTGAACTACCAGGCACGGTACACCACCAGACAACCCCAGACTGAACTACCAGGCACGGTACACCACCAGACAGCCCCAGACTGAACTACCAGGCACGGTACACCACCAGACAACCCCAGACTGAACTACCAGGCACGGTACACCACCAGACAGCCCCAGCTTGAACTACCAGGCACGGTACACCACCAGACAGCCCCAGACTGAACTACCAGGCACGGTACACTACCAGACAACCCCAGACTGAACTACTAAGCACGGTACACCACCAGACAACCCCAGACTGAACTACCAAGCACGGTACACCACCAGACAGCCCCAGACTGAACTACCAGGCACGGTACACCACCAGACAACCCCAGACTGAACTACCAGGCACGGTACACCACCACACAGCCCCAGACTGAACTACCAGGCACGGTACACCACCAGACAACCCCAGACTGAACTACCAGGCACGGTACACTACCAGACAGCCCTAGACTGAACTACCAGGCACGGTACACCACCAGACAACCCCGGACTGAACTACCAGGCACGGTACACCACCAGACCACCCCAGACTGAACTACCAGGCACGGTACACTACCAGACAGCCCCAGACTGAACTACCAGGCACGGTACACCACCAGACAACCCCAGACTGAACTACCAGGCACGGTACACCACCAGACAACCCCAGACTGAACTACCAGGCACGGTACACTACCAGACAGCCCCAGACTGAACTACCAGGCACGGTACACCACCAGACAACCCCGGACTGAACTACCAGGCACGATACACCACCAGACAACCCCAGACTGAACTACCAGGCACGGTACACCACCAGACAACCCCAGACTGAACTACCAGGCACGGTACACCACCAGACAGCTCCAGACTGCACTACCCGGCACGGTACACCACCAGACAACCCCAGACTGAACTACCAGGCACGGTACACTACCAGACAGCCCCAGACTGAACTACCAGGCACGGTACACCACCAGACAACCCCAGACTGAACTACCAGGCACGGTACACCACCAGACAGCTCCAGACTGAACTACCCGGCACGGTACACCACCAGACAACCCCAGACTGAACTACCAGGCACGGTACACTACCAGACAGCCCCAGACTGAACTACCAGGCACGGTACACCACCAGACAACCCCAGACTGAACTACCAGGCACGGTACACCACCAGACAGCCCCAGACTGAACTACCAGGCACGGTACACCACCAGACAACCCCAGACTGAACTACCAGGCACGGTACACCACCAGACAGCCCCAGCTTGAACTACCAGGCACGGTACACCACCAGACAGCCCCAGACTGAACTACCAGGCACGGTACACTACCAGACAGCCCCAGACTGAACTACCAGGCACGGTACACCACCAGACAACCCCAGACTGAACTACCAGGCACGGTACACTACCAGACAGCCCCAGACTAAACTACCAGGCACGGTACACTACCAGACAGCCCCAGACTGAACTACCAGGCACGGTACACCACCAGACAACCCCAGACTGAACTACCAGGCACGGTACGTCACCCTCCCAACACACGTCCACAGTTCTGCTGGCGAGAGTTTTAACAACTCTGCCGAGCTCGTCTGGGAGTTCATTTCCTTGTTTATAGGACATTCACTTCGTGTGTGTGCTATTTTACAGTGCCACTTGGTTGTTGTTCACCATTAAAAGAAACAGCGTGTTACTGGACCATTTAACTGTAACTTTTCACTGCACAAAATGTAAGAAAATTAATTTGCAATGAGTTCATTTAAGTGTGAGTGAGAGAGTGCGTGATGGCTCAGGGCCAGATTCCCGAAAGCACTTACGCAAGCACTTACGAACCTGTACATCTTTTCTCAATCTTTGGCGGCTTTGTTTCCAATTATTAAACTGTTAAAGAGCTCCGAAGCACCAGGAGGCTGTTTATAACAATAATAACAGTTGACTGGGAAGTTTTCATGCTTGTAAACTGTTTAATAAATGTAACCAAAGCCGTCAAAGATTGAGGAATGTTGTACAAGTTCGTAAGTGCTTGCGTAAGTGCTTTCGTGAATCTGGCCCTCAGACCTTCATACGGGTCTGAACACCTTAACACTCAAGTGTTAGTGCGGCAGTGGGAGAGCCTCAGCACTCTGTAACTTCCTTCCTTTCCTTATTTTATTTGTTGTCTTTGTAGCCTTTTTGTGCCTGTCGCCATTTTCTTGAGTTTTAATTATTTGGGTTAAAGTCGTGAGTCTCCTCCACACCTTCGCGGCATCGGCAAACATTCGCACAAAAGATTCTGTATCATCAGCTTTGTCGTTGACGGTTCGTGAAGTGATACTAAAAGTGAACTTTACGGGTCGTTGTGAATGAGGCTCGGAGCTAATTGGGTGGATAGATGGATGAGGGTGGGATGGATGTGGTAGGAGTGAAGGGGGATGAATGTGCCTTGGAGTGGTTGTGGTTTGGTAGATATTAATGTGAAACATAGTTACGGGGCAGGTGGGTGGTTGACTAGTTTGGTAGAAGGGTGTAGGAGGGGGAGATTAGGCTTCTTTCCCGCCGAGGAAAGTGGAGGGAAGATATCAAATGGGATGGATGAGAAGCCTTATTAGGAAAGGGGAAGGGGGCGTCACGTCAGCCATCATCCACCACCCAGTGGTGGATGATGGCTGACACGTTTGCAATACTTCTTGCGGCGCTTTGGTCCCGTGCCAATTACTTTTCAAAGAAAAAACAGTAAGCTTTTTAATTTTCTGAAATTCTTCATCTTGTATGATCGCAGTTCAAAGCTCCGAGAATCCTAAAAGGATTATGAGTCAAGATTTTCCGTCTCTAAACCCATGCAAATATTGCATTAAAAAAGACTAATCTCTACAAATGATCTATTGCCAACTGTCTATTCTTATGATCTATCACATGGGGGGATTTTTAAGTAATGTTGATGTCTCATGTCTGTTCCTTTTTAATATATTACACTTTATTGATTGTCTTACATTATTCTGGTATTTCTACTGTTTCTTGTATCCGTGATGACCCCTGATCTGGCCACTCGGTCCCCTGGTGACCCCTGATCTGGTCCCACGGTCCCCTGGTGACCCCTGATCTGGTCCGTCGGTCCCCTGGTGACCCCTGATCTGGTCCCACGGTCCCCAGGTGACCCCTGATCTGGTCCCTCGGTCCCCTGGTGACACCTGATCTGGCCCGTCGGTCCCCAGGTGACCCCTGATCTGGTCCCTCGGTCCCCTGGTGACACCTGATCTGGCTCCTCGGTCCCCTGGTGACCCCTGATCTGGTCCCTAGGTCGACTGGTGACACCTGATCAGGCCCCTCGGTCCCCTAGTGACCCCTGATCTAGCCCCTCGGTCCCCTGGTGACCCCTGATCTGGTCCCTCGGTCCCCTGGTGACACCTGATCTGGCCCCTCGGTCCCCTGGTGAACCCAGATCTGGCCCCTCGGTCCCCTGGTGACACCTGATCTGGCCCCTCGGTCCCCTAGTGACCCCTGATCTGGTCCCTCGGTACCCTGGTGACACCTGATCTGGTCCCTCGGTTCATGGTGACTCCTGATCTGGTCCCTCGGTCCATGGTGACACCTGATCTGGTCCCTGAGTCCCATGGTGACCCCTGATCTGGCCCCTCGGTCCCTTGGTGACCCCTGATCTGGTCCCTCGGTCCCCTGGTGACACCTGATCTGGCCCCTCGGTCCATGGAGACCCCTGATCTGGTCCCTAGGTCGACTGGTGACACCTGATCTGGTCCCTCAGTCCCCCGGTGACCCCTGATCTGGTCCCTCGATCCACCGGTGACCTCAGATCTGGTCCCTCGGTCCCTGGTGACACCTGATCTGGCCCCTCGGTCCCCTGGTGACCCCTGATCTGGCCCCTCGGTCCCCTGGTGACCCCTGATCTGGCCCATCGGTCCCTTGGTGACCCCTGATCTGGTCCCTCGGTCCCCTGGTGAACCCTGATCTGGCCCCTCGGTCCCCTGGTGACACCTGATCTGGCCCCTCGGTCCCCTGGTGACCCCTGATCTGGTCCCTCGGTCCCATGGTGACCCCTGATCTGGCCCATCGGTCCCTTGGTGACCCCTGATCTGGTCCCTCGATCCCCCGGTGACCCCAGATCTGGTCCCAAGGTCCCATTATGACCCCTGATCTGGTCCCTCGGTCCATGGTGACACCTGATCTGGTCCCAAGGTCCATGGTGACCCCTGATCTGGCCACTCGGTCCCCTGGTGACATCTGATCTGGACCCTGAGTCCGCTGGTGACACCTGATCTGCTCGCTCGTTCATCGTGGTGAACCCTGATCTGGTCCCAAGGTCCCATTATGACCCCTGATCTGGTCCCTCGGTCCATGGTGACCCCTGATCTGGTCCCGACTCCTGATCTGGTCCCTCGGTCCATGGTGACACCTGATCTGGTCCCTCGGTCCATGGTGACACCTGATCTGGTCGCTCGTTCATCTGGTGAACCCTGATCTGGTCCCAAGGTCCCATTATGACCCCTGATCTGGTCCCAAGGTCCCTTGGTGACCCCTGATCTGGTCCCACGGTCCCATGGTGACACCTGATCTGGTCCCTCGGTCCCCAGGTGACCCCTGATCTGGTCCAACGGTTCCATGGTGACACCTGATCTGATCCCTCGGTCCATTGTGACCCCTGATCTGGTCCCTTGGTCCATGGTGAAACCTGATCTGGTCCCAAGGTCCATGGTGACCTCTGATCTGGTTCCACGGTCCCTTGGTGACCCCTGATCTGGTCCCTCGGTTCATGGTGACCCCTGATCTGGTCCCTCGGTCCCCTGGTGATCCCTGATCTGGTCCCTCGGTACATGGTGACCCCTGATTTGGTCCCTCGGTCTATAGTAACACCTGATCTGGTCCCTCGGTCCATGGTGACACCTCATCTGGTCCTTATGTTCATGGTGACCCCTGATCTGGTCCGTCGGTCCATGGTGACCCCTGATCTGGTCCCTCGGTCCATAATGACACCTGATCTGGTCCCTGAGTCCCATGGTGACACCTGATCTGCTCGCTCGTTCATCTGGTGAACCCTGATCTGGTCCCAAGGTCCCATTATGACCCCTGATCTGGTCCCTCGGTCCATGGTGACCCCTGATCTGGTCACGACTCCTGATCTGGTCCCTCGGTCCATGGTGACACCTGATCTGGTCGCTTGTTCATCTGGTGAACCCTGATCTGGTCCCAAGGTCCCATTATGACCCCTGATCTGGTCCCAAGGTCCCTTGGCGACCCCTGATCTGGTCCCACGGTCCCATGGTGACACCTGATCTGGTCCCTCGGTCCCCTGGTGACCCCTGATCTGGTCCCACGGTCCCATGGTGACACCTGATCTGATCCCTCGGTCCATTGTGACCCCTGATCTGGTTCCTCGGTCCATGGTGAAACCTGATCTGGTCCCAAGGTCCATGGTGACCTCTGATCTGGTTCCACGGTCCCTTGGTGACCCTGATCTGGTCCCTCGGTCCCCTGGTGATCCCTGATCTGGTCCCTCGGTACATGGTGACCCCTGATTTGGTCCCTCGGTCTATAGTAACACCTGATCTGGTCCCTCGGTCCATGGTGACACCTCATCTGGTCCTTCTGTTCATGGTGACCCCTGATCTGGTCCGTCGGTCCATGGTGACCCCTGATCTGGTCCCTCGGTCCATAATGACACCTGATCTGGTCCCTCGGTCCATGGTGACCCCTGATCTGGTCTCGACTCCTAATCTGGTCCCCCGGTCCATGGTGACTCCTGATCTGATCCTTCGGTCCATGGTGACACCTGATCTGGCCCCTCGGTCCCATGGTTACACCTGATCTGGTCCCTCGGTCCATGGTGACCCCCTGATCTGGTCCCTCGGTCCATGCCCAGCAAACACAAATCATCTAGAAAACGTTTGTCTATCTCTTCCCATAGGCGTGGGAATGATTTGCATTGAGAATGGTGCAGGAGAGCCTTTGAGAAATTTTTAATCAAAAAATCCAAACACAAAGGTTTTATAATAAATTGTTTTTCTCAACTTTTTTGTTCCTAATATATTACAAATAGTTTTTACATGTTTAAATATAAAATTTATGTTTTTTTTTTTGTAAAATTCATTAATAAATTGTGAATGATATATATTGGCTGAGTGAAACGTTCAAAATCCATTTTGTTACAATATGATCAGAAAAAAGTAGTTTTCCAAATTTTCTAAAAATCGCTCTTTTTAACACAATTTGACTCCTTATGCATTCCACTAAACACTAATATCATGTTTAAATATATAATTTATGTATTATTCCCTAAAATAATTTATATAAATTATAAAAGTTGCTGGAAAGTGGTGTGAAAGAATCTGAAAACGTTTTGTTGTCTTATATTGGCGTGTTCTTATTAACTAGAGTGAGTAAGAGTGAGCGAGAGTGGGTAAGAGTGAGTAAGAGTGACTGAAGGTGAGTGAGAGTGCCAGAGAGTGTGTAAGTGTGAGTAAGAGTGAGTATAAGAGAAGAGTGACTGAGAGTGAGTAAGGGTGACAGAATGAGTAAGAGTGAGAGTAAAAGTGATTGAGAGTAATGGTGATTGAGAGTAAGAGTGATTGGGAGTAGGAGTGATTGGGAGCAGGAGTAAGAGTGAGAGTAGGAGTAAGAATGAGAATAAGAGTGATTGAGAGTAAGAGTGAGTAAGAGTCAGAATGAGAGTAGGAGTGATTGAGAGTAAGAGTGATTGAGAGTAAGAGTGATTGAGAGTAAGAGTGATTGGGAGTAAGAGTGATTGGGAGTAATAGTAAGAGTAAGAGTAAGAATGAGAATAAGAGTGATTGAGAGTAAGAGTGATTGGGAGTAAGAGTAAGAGTAAGAATGAGAGTAGGAGTGATTGAGAGTAGGAGTGATTGGGAGTAGGAGTGATTGGGAGTAAGAGTGATTGAGAGTAAGAGTAATTGAGAGTAAGAGTATGAGAGTAAGAGTGAGAGAGTGAGTATGAATGGGTAAGGGTGACTGAGAGTGAGTAAGAGTGACAGAGTATGAGTGATAGAGAGTAAGAGTGACAGAGAGTAAGAGTGACAGAGAGTAAGAGTGACAGAGAGTAAGAGTGACAGAGAGTAAGAGTGACAGAGTAAGAGTGACAGAGTAAGAGTGACAGAGAGTAAGAGTGACAGAGAGTAAGAGTGACAGAGAGTAAGAGTGACAGAGTAAGAGTGAGTATGAGAGTGAGTAAGGATGACTGAGAGTAAGAGTGAGTAATAGTGCGTAAGAGTGATTGAGAGTTAGAGTGAGAGTAAGAGTGATTGAAAGTGAGAGTAAGAGTGATTGAGAGTAAGAGTGATTGAGAGTAAGAGTGATTGAGAGTAAGAGTGATTGGGAGTAAGAGTGATTGAGAGTAAGAGTGATTGGGAGTAAGAGTGATTGGGAGTAGGAGTAAGAATGAGAATAAGAGTGATTGAGAGTAAGAGTGAGTAAGAGTAAGAATGAGAGTAAGAGTGATTGAGAGTAAGAGTGATTGAGAGTAAGAGTGATTGAGAGTAGGAGTGATTGGGAGTAAGAGTGAGAGTAAGAGTAAGAATGAGAATAAGAGTGATTGAGAGTAAGAGTGATTGGGAGTAAGAGTAAGAATGAGAGTAGGAGTGATTGAGAGTAGGAGTGATTGGGAGTAGGAGTGATTGGGAGTAAGAGTGATTGAGAGTAAGAGTAATTGAGAGTAAGAGTATGAGAGTAAGAGTGATTGAGAGTAAGAGTAATTGAGAGTAAGAGTATGAGAGTAAGAGTGAGAGAGTGAGTATGAATGGGTAAGGGTGACTGAGAGTAAGAATGACAGAGTAAGAGTGACAGAGAGTAAGAGTGACAGAGAGTAAGAGTGACAGAGAGTAAGAGTGACAGAGAGTAAGAGTGACAGAGAGTAAGAGTGACAGAGTAAGAGTGACAGAGAGTAAGAGTGACAGAGAGTAAGACTGACAGAGAGTAAGAGTGACAGAGTAAGAGTGACAGAGTAAGAGTGAGTATGAGAGTGAGTAAGGATGACTGAGAGTAAGAGTGAGTAATAGTGTGTAAGAGTGATTGAGAGTAAGAGTGAGTAATAGTGCGTAAGAGTGATTGAGAGTGAGAGTGATTATGAGAGAGTTAAGAGTGTGAGGTGTGAGAGGGTAGCAGGCCAGGGAGGCAGGATGTGTGGTCACAGATAGGCTTAGGCCTAGGCCTCGTGATCTCTAATGTTGGTTTTTATATATATGTTGGATTTTTTGTCCTGTTTCAAATTATAATTATTTAGCAGGAATGTAATAAGATATTGCACAGTATTAATGTGACAATAATATATGCATTATTTCCTTGATAATCAAACTTGTTGTTCAAAGATAATATACAATCTTTGAAGGAAACATTTTGAGAGCGCGAGCTGGCAACACTGTTCTGGTGGTGAGAGAGACATGGTTAGTTGTGCTCAGACCTTCAGTGGTGAAGGGTGTGTCCCAGCTGGCCGCCACCAGCTGCCACCCACCACCACTCGCCACCACCCACCACCCACCACCAGCCGCCACCCGCCACCACCCACCACCAGCCGCCACCCGCCACCACCCGCCACCCGCCACCAGCCACCGCCACCACCCACCGCCACCCACCACCCACCGCCACCACCCACCGCCACCACCCAACACCAGCCGCCACCAGCCACCAGCCACCACCACCGCCACCCGCCGCCACCACCCACCACCACCAGCCGCCGCCGCCACCACCACCCACCACCACCGCCGCCACCACCCATCACCGCCGCCGCCACCACCACCCACCACCACCGCCGCCACCACCCATGCCCGCCACCACCACCCACCACAGCCGCCGCCGCCACCACCACCACCCACCACAGCCGCCGCCGACACCACCGCCACCACCCACCAGCCGCCACCACCACCGCCGCCACCACCACCCACCACCACCCACCACACCACCCACCACCATCACCACCCACCACCGCTGCCACCACCAGCCGCCACAAGCCGCCACCGCCCGCCACCGCCCGCCACCAGCCGCCATCACCACCACCACCACCACCAGCCGCCACCACCGCCCGCCACCAGCCGCCACCAGCTGCCACCACCACCAGCCGCCACCACCGCCCGCCATCAGCCGCCACCACCGCCCGCCATCAGCCGCCACCGCCCGTTGCCACAGTCGCCACCACCAGCCGCCACCACCAGCCGCCATCACCGCCACCACCAGCCGCCATCAGCTGCCACTGCCACCAGCCGTCACCACCAGCCGCCACCAGCTGCCACCGCCCGCCACCAGCCGCCACCACCAGCCGCCACCACCGCTACCACCACCTGCCACCAGCCGCCACCACCGCCCGCTATCAGCCGTCACCGCCCGTTGCCACAGTCGCCACCGCAAGCCGCCACCGCCAGCCGCCACCAGCCCCCACCACCGCCGATCGCCACCACCCACCACAGCCGCCACCACCCACCACCCGCCGCCACCACCCACCACCACCAGCCGCCGCCGCCACCACCACCCACCACCACCGCCGCCACCACCCACCACCGCCAGCCGCCACCACCCACCACCACCGCCGCCACCACCCACCACAGCCGCCACCACTCATCACAGCCGCCGCCGCCCGCCACCGCCCGCCACCGCCCGCCACCACCGCCAGACACAGCCGCCAGTGTCCGCCACCGCCGCCAGTGTCCTCCACCGCCGCCACTGTCCGCCACCGCCGCCACCACCCACCACAGCCGCCGCCGCCACCACCAGTCGGCCGAGCGGACAGCACGCTGGACTTGTGATCCTGTGGTTCTGGGTTCAATCCCAGGCGCCGGCGAGAAACAATGGGCAGAGTTTCTTTCACCCTATGCCCCTGTTACCTAGCAGTAAAATAGGTACCTGGGTGTTAGTCAGCTGTCACGGGCTGCTTCCTGGGGGTGGAGGCCTGGTCGAGGACCGGGCCGCGGGGACACTAAAGCCCCGAAATCATCTCAAGATAACCTCAAGATAACTATTCGCCACCGCCGCCACTGTCCGCCCGCCGCTACTGTCCGCCCGCCGCCGCCACTGTCCGCCCGCCGCCGCCACTGTCCGCCCGCCGCCACTGTCCACCACCGCCGCCACAGCCGCCATGGTCCGCCCGCCGCCACTATCCGCCACCGCCGCCACTGTCCGCCCGCCGCCACTGTCCGCCTGCCGCCACTATCCGCCACCGCCGCCACTCTCCGCCCGCCGCCACTCTCCGCCCGCCGCCACTATCCGCCACCGCCGCCACTGTCCGCTCGCCGCCACTGTCCGCCCGCCGCCGCCACTGTCCGCCCGCCGCCACTGTCCGCCCGCCGCCACTATCCGCCACTGTCCGCCACAGCTGCCACTCTCCGCCGTACAGCCTCCCCTCTCTCCGTTAGTAAATAATTATTATTGTTAGTAAATAATAAAAGAAATATAAATTATTAGATTTATTTTACCCTTAAATTGGTTTTAATATTTAAATTGAAAATAATAATATAATATAAAGTATAATTAAAATAATATAATATAAAATATAATTTAATTTCAAGAAATTTAACTTTAAACACAAAGATGTGAAAAGGGTTCAGATTATAGGCTCAAACCTTTCATAAGAGATTCATATTGGTATATGAATGGATTATGAATGATTCAGGTTAGGATTGTAAAGTTGCCACAACATCTCAAATTAGTGTTAGATACGTAGGTTTTGGTTATAAGTTTTGGAAACCTATTTAAGTCCACACACAATATCGTATCTGATACGATAAAACAAACGTTTCCAATCCTTTCAAATACTTTCCAGATATGTTGTGGTAACCTAAAATTGTTTGCTGGGTGGTGACACCTGATCTGGTCCCTCGGTCCATGGTGACCCCTGATCAGGTCCCTCGATCCCATGGTGACCCCTGATCTGGTCCCTCGATCCCATGGTGACACCTGATCTGGTCCCTCGATCCCATGATGACACCTGATCTGGTCCCTCGGTCTATGGTGACCCCCTGATCTGGTCCCTCGTTCCATGTTGACCCCCGATCTGGTCCCTCGGTCCATGTTGACCCCTGATCTGGTCCCTCGGTCCATGGTGACCCCTGATCTGGTCCCTCGGTCCATGGTGACCCCCTGATCTGGTCCCTCGGTCCCATGTTGACGCCTGATCTGGTCCCTCAGTTTCATGGTGACACCTGATCAGGTCCCTCGGTCCATGTTGACCCCTGATCTGGTCCCTCGGTCCATGGTGACCCCTGATCTGGTCCCTCGGTCCATGGTGACCCCTGATCTGGTCCCTCGGTCCATGGTGACCCCTGATCTGGTCCCTCGGTCCCATGGTGACCTCTGATCTGGTCCCTCGGTCCACGGTGACACCTGATCTGGTCCCTCGGTCCATGGTGACCCCTGATCTGGTCCCTCGGTCCCATGGTGACCTATGATCTGGTCCCTCGGTCCACAGTGACACCTGATCTTGTCCCTCGGTCCATGGTGACACCTGATCTGGTCCCTCGGTCCCATGGTGACCTCTGATCTGGTCCCTCGGTCCATGGTGACACCTGATCTGGTCCCTCGGTCCCATGGTGACCTCTGATCTGGTCCCTCGGTCCATGGTGACACCTGATCTGGTCCCATGGTCATAGTCTTGGCTGCTTCATTATATTCCGCTGTGACTCAGATTTTTATCCTTCATAGTTCCCTGTTATGATCTGTTTATGTGTGTGTGTACTTATCTAGTTGTACTCACCTAGTTGTGCTTGCGGGGGGTTGAGCTCTGGCTCTTTGGTCCCGCCTCTCAACAGTCAAACAACAGGTGTACAGGTTCCTCAGCTTATGGGTTCTATCATGTCGACACTTTAAACTGTGTATGGAGTCAGTCTCTACCACATCACATCCTAATGCATTCCATTTGTCAACCACTCTGACACTAAAAGAGTTCTTTCTAATCTGTGGCTCATTTGTGCACTCAGTTTCCACCTGTGTCCCTTAGTGCGTGTGACCCTTGTGTTAAATAGCCTGTCTTTATCTATCCAATCAATTCCCTTCAGAATGTTGAATGTGGTGATCATGTCCCCCCCTAACTCTTCTATTTTCCAGGGAGGTGAGGTTTAATTCCCGAAGCCTCTCTTCGTAGATTATACCTCTCTGGTCGGGTACTAGTCTGGTGGCAAACCTTTGAACCTTATCCAGTTTGGTCTTATCTTTGACTACATATGGACTCCATGCTGGGGCTGTATACTCCAGGATTGGCCTCATATATGTGGTATA